>NW_026623842.1:208334-236359 GCF_030028575.1 Malurus melanocephalus | reverse complement strand
AAACAAACAAAAAAAAATCCCAAACCACATGACCATCCTCTTCTTCTCCTCCCCAAAATCTCCACACTTGTAACAGGGCAGTAAATCCACAATAACAGCTGATATCCCACACTGCTGGTGRATGCAGGAACCCTGCCTGCCATGAATGTCAAATATCAATTAGGGCTACACAGGARTTGTGGACCATATGCCACGAGGTTCAGATTTGGCAAATTTAAAACCACCACCTATGTATGAAATTAAATCAGTTCCTCTACATCTTAACACTTAAAGAAAGCCYACAGCTGAGAAAGCCTTGGATGAATCCCTTAGCCCAGTCTGTCTCTGATTTTTCTTTTACAGAAAGAGCTGAGGAAAAGGAAATYCAGGGCTATAATTTCCATACAAAGGAAAGCAGAAAAACAGAAAAAGAAGCTCAAGTCCTTGGTACTTCCAATTGAGCTACTGCTTAATAATATAAACAGGAGAAACTATAATTTTGCTCTATAGGATAGACCCACAAGGGATRTGTATTTGTAATTAAATACCAACACTAATAAAGAAATATCTTCCAAATAAAGATCACTATTGAGAAAAGAAAAAGCAGGCATTATGCATTCTTGAAAATTGTCCTTTGAATTCTTATCATTGACAGCAAAAGTATGGAACAGCTTGTGCAGACAGAGCCTGAGAGCTGAACCTGCAGCCCTGGAAAATCTTGGTGGTGATGCTCAGCACTTTAAGCTTAGCAAGATATGAAAGTTATCAGTGTTCCAGGAAAGCCAGGGCTGCAGTGAGGAGCTTGGCCTGCAGTTGTTAAAAAGTAAATATTTAGGTATCCGGGATTAAGAAAAAAGTTATTGCCAGTCAGCTGAGAGTGGGTAGAGATGGGCAAGAAAAAAGGACACGAACTTTTTCCTTTTTTTTTTTCCTTTTATACTGTACTGGTGGGTAGCTGATTTTGGTTTAGCTAAATTTGCATGAACTCAGAGGTAACTTTTACAGTCTAGTTTCTCCCATAGCCAGCTTTCTTTTCTTCTCCTTACCCTTGTGCTGCTCCCAGAGAAACCTCTGAGAATCTCCAAACCTTCAAGGGGATGGAGTGGTCAATATATGCAGGCCCATCTGGATAATCTGGACACTTTATTGAAGCAAACAGAGGAACAAAAGGACACACAGAATGGATGCCATGGAGAGGAAGAAAGGAGAATTATATTCTGAATATAATACTGTTTGTACAGGTAAYAGCAGTGCTCCCCCAGTGCCTCCTTTGCAGAGGGTGTCAAGGGGAAAGGAAAGCACCAGTGCTGAATGGAAAGTGCTGTTTCCTATCACATCAAATGTGAAATTCTGYGAGCACACTGAGGAAAACATTTTGTCACACATGTACTTGCAATCAATGTGTGCATGAGTGTCTCTTAGAAACAGACTAAAGTAATGCAAACACCAGCAAAGGGCGTTGCTTGGGAACAGGGACACTCATTCAGCATRTCTTAATAGAAATTTGATTTTTTTTTCCCCCAGAGTAGCACAGATATTTGACACATTAGAAAACAAGCATGCACATTTATGCTAAAAAAAAAAAAGCGTTTTACTCCTAAAATATTGAAATAGTATTTAATAAAACTTAAATACYAATGACCTAAATCAATCCAAAGCTTTATCACATTTAAAAATTCCTTTTTAGACAGAGGAATAAATACCACTGAGTAATTATTAGGTAACTCTCTTCTTGTTGGCTGCTGAAACATACAGAAACACCAACATGCATTTGAGGACTCAGAGAACAGAGCCTTTTGAAACAACAGCAGAGCCTTTTGGAAAGGACAATTTGAATACTCTAAAACCCAACAGCCACAGCTTTCATTGCTGCAAGAAYTTACAGTGCTCACAGGATCACTTTTTCTGAATCTGCAAGTTGCCAYAAGTCAATCACAAATACTGTGTTCAATAGGAGGCACACAGGGCACATGAGGTGCATGTGTTTATTTTTACAGAGATAGTAAAGGACCATTCAGGTACTCAGCYTCTGTTAGAAATTCCTCCTGGAGTGTAGGAAGTCATACATCAACAAAAGGGCTGGTTTTCCTCATCATTCTTTGACAGAATACCTTACACCCACTGAAAGAATGTCCTATACATGTTGTAGCCTTACTTCCTAATCTGTTTTACAATAAATATCAGGATTGCTCTGGTAAACTTAGAGATACATCAACATACATGTATATACCTGCCTTGATTTTGGCTGTTTTCCAGCTAGAAAACAGAGAAATAGCCTGGAGAAAAAGCAGCAAGCCAGCATAACCCCTCCCATTTAATGAGAACTATGACTACTACAAGCACCACCTCCCCATTTTTAACAACAAAAAATAGTTTTATAAATGCTCTTATTTTGAACAATTTTTCAAGACTGATGCCAGGAAAAGAGAATTTCTTTCATTAAAATAATGGGTACCTGCAAGGAAAAAGAAAACCAGAAAAGGACGAGAAAGGATCCAGGAATGGGTTGATGTTATTAAGTTGGTTGAGCCTTTCCATGTTCCAGCATATTTTTCATGGTTCTGCAGTCACTTCTATGACAAGGCTTACACACAGTATCAATTTCACCATTTGCATCATGTAAATAAAATATACTGTGAGTAAATTTTGCTTCTGGTTACATTATTTAACTCAACACTGGTGATTACAAATGACGGTATTTTACGTGAAACAGAATATTTTGGAGCTCCCTTCCAAAATCCTCATTGAGACCTCAGTGCAAGAAGAAATCTGCCACTTAAGTATGCAACCTTCTCGGTCATGATAGCATCTCTCAGTTTTCACTGAGAAAATTAAATCACTTGAGAAAGCTACAAAATACAGAAAACTTTAAACTAAATGCCATTCACAATGCTAGAAAGCAGAGCAAATGACGTGTTCCCTTTGATATAGGAAAACATATTTACAGCATTCCCTACCACTAAACAGAGGAAACTGTCAGATACATTTYTGTCAGGATGGTGGCTCTTTTCCAGTGTTAGAATGCACTGTTCAAATAACAGAACACACTTAGATCAGAAATTTGGTTATAGTTTGCTTGTCCTGTATTAGCTAGGTAAATGAAGTACTACTCAGAAAAAAAAAAAAAAAAAAAAAAAAAAAAAAAAAAAAAAAAAAAAAAGGCCCTACATATACATATATATCTAGTGTGTGTATAAATATACACCTACCACTAAAGAAAACAAGTAACAAGTTTATTACTAAACTCAAGTGCAAAACACTTTGAGCTTTTATTTCTATACAAGCACCCTTTCCATTCAGCTTTGGTCTTGGTGCTGTTGTTTTTTATATGAGTAAAGTCATTTGTGCCATATGGATCCAAGTGGTGGTTTCCCACCAGACCAGCCACACAATTYTCACACTTTTTCTGCTCCTTTGCATTGGTTCCAAATTTTTCTGGGTGCTACCATAGTTACAAATCATTATTTGCAAGTCAAGCAGTCAWGCAATGCATAAAATAATGATTTTTGTTAACTTGACCAATACTAGGCTGCAGTTGAACAGTATCACCACTGAAGCCAACTCCATTAGCTGCACAAATGGGAATGATGACAACTTGGGATTGAAGCTCCTTTCTACTGCCCACAGATTTCAGCTTGCTATAATTGCCTGCTTTTTTTACCCAAACAATTGCAAATAATACATGGCCTGTGCCCCATCATTATATTAACTGTTCTTCAGCCCCAAATTTTAGGATTTTCTATATACTGTGTTTCCTAGGAGTCTGCAAATGGCCAGAGCCTGTAAAATCCCCAAACACCTTTACCTGGTAAAGGCAGGCTTTTCATGGAGCATTTCCTCTCTACATTTTTGGGAAAGTCACTGCTGAGGGAACTCAGATCCTCCAATTCCACCCAGCCATGCAAATCCATGTTGGTTTTAGTCAACCAGGGAACCAGAAACAGSTTGGAGAGTCTTGACATTTTAGCTAAGTTTCGTAAATACTTTACCATACACTGTGTTCCTGGCAGTCAATGCTGGGAAGTCATTTCTTGGGGAAAAGTACAACTCAAGTCAGAGATTCTACGGTTTACAGGATAAAATTATGCCTTTGGACAATCATACATCATCCACAAAAAATTAGTCGTATGTATTTAGAGAAGTTATGTATTTTAAGCAGCTGAACCTGTTCATTGACTGAAACCTTTTAGATCAACACCTCTAGAAAAAATTCATTCACACCAAATGGCCAAACTATACATTTAATAAATCATGATGCAGGTGTTTATTTTTGTAGTAGAGAAAAAAAAATGAGACTAGAAATTGGGGGGCAGAAATTTCACAGAAAACYCATGGTCTTGCACAAAGGAATTCAATTAAATATTCAAATTGGTGCAATGCAAATGTAAATGCACTTTTTTCCCCTTATGTTATTTTCCTATCAAAGCTTTAAAAAGAATAAGCATATACATGCTAAAATAGCCTATAAAGGACTGAATACAACAGAAGCACTGCTTAGTGATAGATGACAGATTACTTAACCATATATCAATTTGGTGAACACCAATTAAGAAAAACTCATTTACAGAATGTTTGCTCTTCATACATAAATAGCAATTTGATGCCAACTGTATTAGGCTCTGAACACACTTGCAGACTACACTTTGCCACAATTTTTCAAGTTTCAATTTTGAAACTGAAAGTASAGTTACTGGAAATTAATGTAAAATGGCCTCAGATAATAAAACATTAGTACAGAGTCAGAATTCAAACACATTCTTCATYGAGTGAACAGCACTTTAGCTCTATTACCATTTATAAACTAAGAGTTGTTAAAGCCAGTGCTTGGAGAGAAAGCAACCTAATGAGAAAAGCTCCTAAACCCAAAATATTTCTGATGTGCCAATCAAGTCCTTTCCCAACAATAACACTTCACAACTTCTCAGCTCTGTAACTCAGTTTTTCCTCCCATAATTTGGAGTCACAGTGAGCCAACTTCAAGTSTATGTGAGCCAAAGGTACAATTAGCTCCAAAATTAAGGACACCCCTCACAATGAACAACAGTCAAATAGTTTGCCCTAAAGTCATTCAGATTTCCAAGTGATGTTCCAGGGGTTAAAGCTTATCTTTTCCAGTTTTGCATATGTGCTTGGATCTGCCATGGATTGTATTTATTTTGGGGTATCCTGGCCCTGAAAGTGTTTGCTTTCAGCTTTCAGTGATGCTCCCAAGTGTTACAGGTGTACACTGAGCAAGGAGCAAGCATCAACAACATGAGATGAAATTGCTGATTTCTCTCTGGGAATAATAGAAGTTCAGGTATCTCACTAAACCAAATCAGACTATAGGGGAAATTTAATAAAGGTACATTCTGTTTTATAGTTGAGGGTTTCCATTAAAAAAAAAAACAACCAAAAGCAAACACCAAAAACTTCCAAAAACTCAAACAACAAACCACCACCAAAATACCACTTCCATTATAAAATATCCACAAGTCATACATATTGTATTTGGTGAATACTGCAGGCTGAACAGATCCATGTCTACATTTCAGATGATTAACCTTGTACACATTGATGTGTATTACAAACCAATATGTGCATGCTAAAACAACACAAGGATGTGTGTGAGCGGCATATCTTTGCTGATATAAATGATTTTCAGAATTCTCTTCTAATGCTCAAGGCTAACAAACAYCAATGATGTCAAAAATCTCACCCCAGGGTGTGAGAAGAGATCAAACTGTRATTGGTCTCCCATAGCTTTTTGTTRGTATTATAGAAGCAAGTAGWGMAARTAACTTTATTAGGTTTTCTGCATTGCTGTTAAGATTTTTTGGAGGTTGCCATTAAGCAGCACAGCAAATCAGTGAGAAAAAGGAGGAAGGAGGGAAAATAGCCCTGTAAGGTCCACTTTACATAAAAAGAAGTCATTGAAGAATATGAAGGAAATCAAAATAAAAATGTTTGCTTATATAATCRTTATGTAACAGTCTCCTGTTACTAAAAATATAACTATTTCAGGTCAGCATATTTCTTGCTAATTAAGGGGCCTTACTGGAACTCCTGTACCTCATTAGTGCACATATTTAAGCTTGTCCCAAAATAACTTATCCTTCACCATTCCAAATCAACAGGGCTCAGTCTGCTTCCCTCACCCTGGCAAGGTCTGAAACAGCAAGCTCCACAGCTTTTTGTAAAGGGCAGATCCCTCAAGATACAAGATTATGGTCCTTCAAAGGCATAAACTGAACACTGAAGCTCAGACAACCTCCAGCAATCCACGTGCTTTCAGCAATGGCCAAATGTAAGACGGCATCAGTTTGGTATTCAGGATGTTGCTTATTTCCATAAGGTTTTGTTAAGCTAAATGAAATCACTGTGAAAGTATCAAGTATTCATGAAGATATTTTCCAAAGATTAATTAATGTGAATTGGTTCATAAAGACACTCAGTAATCCAAACCCAGGTTTCAGGGCAGTTCAACCTGACAAGTTGTCTTTCACAAAACCTGAGATGCTTTTCTGAAATGGCCTCGAAAGGTTGACAGGAATCTTATCCCAAATGTATCAAAGCAATTTACACATGAAAGTGTACAACTGCAACAAAGAGAACTTCAAAAACTAGGGTGGAATGAAATACAAATCTTTCATTTCTAATTGCAGAACTCATTTCTTTAAATTAGCTTTCCCTAAATAATTCCTTCTCTGAAACACAAATAATGAGCCAGCTGAACTCTACTGGCAAAGTTGCTACAAGCTGATAGTAAGCAGAAGGAAAAAAAAAAGCTTATTTGGGAGAGTGAGAGATTGTACCTATTAACTAGAGTTTTAATTATTTGAGAGGCACTTAYACATCAGAGCAGAGCTGGTTATATAACCCCAAGACATTTAGGAGCCTATTAAAAGTGTGTATTGTTAATTGCAACCTTCTTATTTATAAAGAACTTTAAACTATGGGTTTGTGTCTCAAATCCCTTTCTTCCCCTCCACATTCTAAGGAGCCAGGCAATTAGGTTAATAGCCAAGCTCCCTGGGGATAAAACCATCAGGAACTACCTATGTWCCTGTGGTACACTATCACCGTGTTTGAGATATGTTTGGTAATGAGAAAAATAAATACCAGAGGCGTACGATGATTTCTGTAATGCAACTCACATTTTTCTAAGCCCCCTAATAAGTAGATTAATTTAGATCTCAGAAAAGAGATAGAGATGTGCCAATGAGTTTAAAAATCAAAGACCATGAAAGCCTTTTAATACAAGATCTTATCAGACATGATCAATGTAAGCATCTGGAAACTGAGTCTTATCATTCTTATTCATGTTTCCTTTCTGGCCACTTAGCATCCTCAGACGCAATAATGCTGAGAATGAGTCAGCACAAAGTGCCTGGATTTYACCAGATGTTTTGTGACGCCTGCTCCAAAACAAGGATTTAGCATAACTGGCAGGAAAACGTAAAAACTGATACAAACAAAAACAACCAATCCCAAATCACAAACAGGGCCCTTCAAAAGGAAATGAATCACACCATCGCTAATCAGCARTGGCATTTTGAAAGACTGGAATACTTCCACCGGTACCTAGAAAAAGTAAATCCCACAGTTTATGAAAAGTTGGAAGATGAATTAGTTTTTAACCCATGTGTGTCTGCGGATAACTCCAAGCAAAGCTGAAAGTCTGGTKGCTCAGAGAGCAAGGCAAACCCAGGAAACGGTAATATCAAATATAAGCAGTGAATGTTGAGAGGTTCTTAACTCTCAGCYGATGAAAGCTGGTTTACAGAAGTTGAATAGTAGCCACAACAAAGCATTTCTTTTATAAATACACTGAATATTATTTCAACCACCATCCATGACAGGAGTGCAGCACACAAACAACATTTTTTTGCTATTAAAGCACTGTTTTGTAGTTTAAAGCCCCCAAACCAAGTACTCTGCACAATGTTCTGACACCAAACCTGGAGCCTCCTCGTGCCCTGTCAGAAATCTCACAATGCCATCATAAAACATCACAGTTTTTAGGGGCATGACAGGGAAGATGTGTGCCAACGTCTTTACAAACAAATTCTTGGGGTAGGGTGGTGGCGTCAATGACTTTGAGATGGGTTTTGATTCTCTGCTAACTGCAAGCACAGGTTTGTGGCAGAGCCCAGTGACAGCTCCTGAACCAGACAAAGGAGTCCCAACAAGCCTGAGCTTCTGAACTTTGGGGGAAAATGCCAGTTTAAAGGGGGGACATGGGGTAGGCAGTTCAGGACAGCTGAACCCCCTGGAACCTCAGCCAGCAGGGAAGGGAAGCAATGTGCTGTCAGGAATTTGGGATACAAGGGGGCTGCACCCTCTGAAACCTCGGCAGAGAAAACCCCACGGGCTGTGCCCCAGAAGGCTCGCTCCCTTTATTCGATGAAGTTGTCCTGCTCCTCTGTCTCCTTTGTGGACATTGGCTTTTCACAGCATGGTTTTCCATACAGGCAGAACAATCCAAATCTGGCGTGCCTACATAAAAGTTTACCTAATTGTTTCCAAATTACTCTGGTCCTTAAAAACAGGGATGGAACTAAACATAAATACCATTCATCAAAGCGCAGCACCCTGCATGAGTTTAACTATTATAACTACTCATAATTTTTGTTACAGTAAGCAGTATCCTTTCACCACTGAAACCAAGAATATAATTTGAAGGTAAGAGAGTCTCGCTGGGAGCCCACAATGAGAACACCATGTGGCAAGGTTCAGCTATTAGTTTCACATTCGTTTTAGGGCTGTGAAACGCAGTTAATTCATTAAAATGCAATTATGTAATGCAAATTCAGAGAGAGTAAAATGTCTTCTTTTTAGTTCATTTCCATGTTAAATTAGAGATCTTAACCTCTCTATTATGCATACCTTCATTGCAAAAAAAAGAAATCCTAATAAAAAATATTACAGAAAAAAAATAGATATAGAAGAATTTCTTACTGCTGATTTAAAGACAACTCCCTACCTTTGACTTGAATTTATACGAGCTCTGGAAACTGCTCAACTAAATCTTGTGTTCCTAGAAATGGTACTGTCAGGMAGGGTAATGTGAGAGTAGGGGGAAGTTTAGATGTATTTGTAGAGAAATAAACATTATTAATTATCACTGGGTAATACCTTAATACCTTAGTCTTAGTCCAGTATTACTGCATACTCATTATTGAGTATTTAGTTCAGTTTCATTAGCAAATACTGAATAAAATTATAATTTTAGGAGWATGATGCTAATAGCACATTCCAATATCATTTCACTACATAGTTTACTCCAAACAGGCAATCTCATACAATAACCTCCCGAAATACTGTTTCAAATGTTAGTTCAAACCAAATACTTGTTATAAAAACCCAAAACAAAACCCAACAAAACTAAGAAACCCCACGCAAATATTTTTAAATTGTTGGGGTTTTTTTTTGCTACATTTTCTACTTTCAGGTACATGCATAATCTGTTACTATAGGTAGGGTTTTAAAGATTAATTATGGTAAAGAAGTTATTCAAACTCACTGAAAAGAATCCAAACCAAGTTCGATGGCAATGTCAGCTAAATTTTGCTGGTTTGAGGCTCTTGAATACCAGGAGTACTTCCAGTGAATATGCAACCACTTACTGGGACCTTCATTTCAGTGGGTAAAAACTGCAGAGAAATAAAAATCTATGAATTTACCTCTGCTTAATGGTGCATCAGTGAGGTCCTTGTGCTTCTGGCTTTGCCTGTGCTTCAGAACTGGGCAGTGGCAGCTATTTTCAACAGRATGCTAAATCTAAATGGTGATATTAATGTTAACACAACAACTTTGCCAGCAATTCTGCAGCATGGTGAACCTGTGGCTGTAACTTGCACTGTGCAGAGCACTGCACAGCTGGCAGCGTTTTGTAATCCAGGTAGATGTTCAGAGAATATGCAGTGAATTTCTTCCAATTTTCACATTCCTAATGAACCCCAAATCATCGTCCACAAGTAAAACTCAACAAAAGAACAGAAAAAAAAAAAATAGAGGAAGTTCTAGAATAAAAGAACAGTGTTGAAGAAATGAAAGCAAAACATTACTTTCTTTTTAATAATAATAAAAAGAAAAAAAAAAACCCAGAAACTATTCTAACAAAACTTTAATTCTGCTTCTGGATGGTAGCTAAAATCCTGTGATTTGCTTTGCTATTTTAGTCCTAAGCTTTCATCTCTGGGAGCAACATGCCTCAAAGTATGGGTAGGAGCTTATTAAAGTTGTTTTTTTGTTAAAAGTAAATACCTGCTGAGCACAAGGTGATGCAAGTAAAAACTCTTTAAATTGTTTACAAAGAGTACTTTCAAAAAAAAAAAAAAAACAAAAAAAAAAAAAACAACAAACCCACAAAAACCCCTCGAAATAAAACTGACTCCCATTTAATTTTGAAATGTTTTGACTCTCTTTTCTAGGAAAAATTATTTTGGAAAATTGGCTGAGAGCAGAGGTGCAGCAGCCACATTCTCTCACATCAATAGAGTTCCACAGTTCCAGGAATGTGAAACTGGCAGTAGAAATTGCCTTCTAGTAACTGAAGTTATTTCTGGCTACAAACAAATTCTAAGGGAGATTTGAGCCTTTTCAATTGCCATTATACCTGTCCTTCATTTAGGAATAAGAGTCCATCAGGTTATCTGCATTGTGGATTCATTTTATATGAAAAATGTTTTAAGAGGCATTAATCACACCTGTACCTCGATGCCATGTTTAAATACAAATGAAGTGCTTCTTAAGTTTGCAGCCCCTATTCTGGAAGTGTGTTCTCATGAAAGCATTTCCCTTTTGTGCCAGCAAAAATTCTGCAAAAGTCTGAACTCTGTAAAGGTCTGTGGCCAAACTGTCCCTGGTTTCATGCTCTGGTTTGTGCTGCAGAGAAAATTCAGAACGTGTGGAGACTGAAGCAAAGTGTGCTGGGCAGGGATGGTGCTGGCAGTGGTTTTGCTCATGGAACCAAAGTGGTCTGAGGAAACCCTCCAGATGCTGAGTCCTTTGCATTAAATATCCTGTGCTTTCCATTTAGAGCTGGATAAGACAAATACTTTGGCCTGTCTTGGGATGGCCCCTGAACATGTGTGATGCACTGGTCTGACCAGGAGCAGGGCTCAGACATTCCCAGTTTARGTGTACATTCCCAGTTTAGGTGTACATTCCCWRTTTAGGTGTACATTTGGCTGACTACACCTAGTTTCAAGTTATGCACATGGTTATACACATATTTCCACATGGAGGAGAGGAGACACATGCAGTGTGTGACTGTAAGGATATAGGTTATTTTAATGGCCAATGTATTTTAAAGGGAACTGTCTCCAAATTATTTATGCTGTTAAAAAGAGCATGAATTATCTCATCACACCCTTCAGCTGACCAAGTTTTTAACGCAAAGTCAAACCTCTCCATTGAAAAGGCTTTTAAGCAAATCTCTCCCTGGTTTGTCCCACCTCCTGGACAGTAGTGCTGAACACAACTGGCATTTTTATGCAGTTTATGGTGACAGCCMCTGTGTTTCTCCTGGTCTATTTGTAAGATTCTCTTATCATCATGARCAGTGATAGGGTTTTCCAATTCCTTTCTCTTTAAATCATCTTTATAATTTATTTTTGAAAAAGCAGGGGCCATTTTGCTTTCATAATTGCTATTTCTATTCTTTCTCACCCAGTCTGCCTCTCACACCCCTCTGCAGCACTGCCAGGGTCCTTGTGAGATAATGAGCACATCACTTGTGCAGAGCATCTTTCCTCAAGCGGGGTGGATTTAAACCCTTACAGAAAATCCTCAGGTRTTGGGTAGCAGCACGAGGCTGCACTGCACACACCGTGCCACAAAGCAGACATGGTCAGGGTATTYCAGGGCTCCAGGAGACAGAAATATCGAACTGCCTCTCCTGGGACAGCTCCAAATCACAACTGAGCCAACACCTCCRAGCAAGGCAGGGTTTTAATGTAGAATTCCCGTGTCAATCAATYGTTCAGCATTAAAGATTAAATACAAGTACAAAGATGAAAGTTAACAAAAAGCAATGGAAATGCATCACAATATTTTTTTCAAATATTTTGGGTATTTTTTTTAAACCAATGGACTTCATAGAAGTAAAACATATACTTGTTGAAACAGCTCAGTACAGACTGCAGAAGCCTCATTGTGCAATCTTTCTTTCCGTAGTTTATCTCAACATAATTTCAGTATAGTTTTTACATATTTAATTTTTTTACAGGACAAATATATGTATTTGTCAATAAAAATATTTTAAAATCCTTAAAAAAGCCTAATTAAGAAAATACTACTTCCTTGAGAATCATGAAACGTTTTGGCATAAACCCCCTCAGTTTCCGTGGCTCTCATGTTTTGTTTATTACCACTGTGTTTTAAACATTTGAGCTTTAAAATTATAGCCTTTTAAAGACTAAAATATGGTTATCAAGTGTGACTGAGTAATACAAGAGCAGCTTAGCTAATGCTAGTCTCAGATGATAGATCACTTGATTATGATATAAAAATAAATCCATTGGGGGGATTTGGGACTGAGTTGTTTCTCATATAGGACACTGTAATTTGTCAGTGAACCACAGTCAGGACAGTGCAGTGAGGCTGTGCTWGACAGCCAGAAGAAAAATAATTCCTATTTAAAAGCAAATTGAAGATGTCTTTGAATAGGGTATACACAAATGTTTAAAGAACAAACAAAATGGTTTAGTTAAATAAATTTTTAAAATGCATTTTAAATTTGTCTCTTAAGCAGCTGTGGGAATTGCAGTATACATAGTACTAAGAAAGACATGTAAAAAGATTTCAAAACTTTCATTAAGATGAAAATTAGTGAAACATACCCTTTTGTCTTGGTTACACCCCCTTGTCAGTAAATTGGATRTAACAACCACAACTCCTTTTCTTCTCTGTMTAAATACAAGTTATTTCAAACTGGAGAGAGAATTCCTCTGCTACAATAGATTTCTTTTGAGTGATTTCATACTTGGACTGCAAACTCTCTTAAGACAAAAAAAAGTTTTCTTTTGACCRCAGAGAAAGAGTGAAATGTATTAAAGCTCTTACTTTGAACTTTTATATTAACTTTAAAAAGCACTCTATGCTCAGAATATTTCAGCYATAACTCATAAGCCAAAGATCTCCCCACGAAATCAGCTCGTCCAAGCAATAACATCAGTGATTGCTATTTGCTTATGACAACTACAGTCCCAATTGCTCTGCACTTCCACAGAGGAGCCTTGATTTATTCACAACTAATTTCTTAAATGTCACAACAGCTTTATGAAAGACTTCAGCACCAAAGGAATGATGATATTTTTTCAAAAACCTCCAAAATGAAGAATATTAACCACTAATACCASTATGAAAGAGATTTTAAAATTGTATATTCCAGCCACATGTGCCAATCATCCTGTTAATACAGGTTACATTTTTTCCTCCTATGGAAATACTTTGAAATAAATAAGACACAAGTGAGCAAAGAACTAATATACCATCTCTGCAAGATGTTACAGCTGGGTGTGTAAAAACTTGTGAGGCATCACCTTTCAAATGTGTAAAACTGCAAAGTACAATGGCTGCAGAGGATGGAGACKATACATGTGTCTCAACACAGAGGTTAAAAGCCTTGGGTAATGATCTCCCACTGATAAAACATCCTGGAGGTGATAAAATTCCAGCCAGTTTTAGATTAATGAAGCAGAGATCTCATGGAAAAGTGAATCCCAACGCGAGGGACAGTCTGGCAGGCTGACACTTATAATTGCCACTCAGGAAAATAACAAATCCACCCTCCTGTCTATTTCCCACACTTCTGTCTCTGCTCAGCCTCCCCTGCTGTTTTTTGTACACAGCTCAGCCCTGAAGACTGGCAATAAGTGACCAAGGGAGTTGTTTGGGTCCCAGATGAGCTGGAGAGAAATGGCAGCTTCATCAACAAGGTTACTTTSCCCTCTTAGAGATTTTGATCATGGRAAGCTCTACCTGTAAGCCAAACTCTAGATGGGAAAAATACAGCTTAAGACATAGATWTTTTTTTTCCCCCATTAGAATTTTTATTATTCTAAAGGTCATTTCATGACTATRTAACTAATGAGAAAGGATTTATTCCTTGAGTCATCTGGGATCTGCCACAGRGCATTTGACCAAAGGTGTGCAGCTACTGAACTATGACATCCCAGGGAGATGAGGGGCTGCAGTTGCAGCTCATATCAAATCTCATGTGGCAGTTCACATTTGCCAATATATCTTTCACGCTAAAAGGATGTGATTTCCTCCCTGGTGATTTCACAAGTAGCTTTCATCAAAAGTTTGTGTAAATCTGTCATGGCACAGGTTTGCAGCAACAMTCTTGCCAAGACACAGAGGTTTCCTTTATAGGACCATATATGTTTTAGTCTTTATATTTTAGTCTTCCCTGGATGCTAATATGAACCCTAAGTAAGTTTATTTCTGAGTTTATTTCTCCAGAACCCCAGAAAAAATGAAAATGAAAAGAGGGCACACATCTATGATTTGCCTGTTAATGCACACATCTGTAATACTATGCTCCCTCTGGTCATTTTTGAGTACTTTGCCACTTAGAAATACACGTATTCAAAATTAAACAAACCACACAGAAGCTAGGATGTAGTATTGTGCTGTGCCATATAAATACTCGATTAAATGCACTCTCCATCATTTCAGCATGTCAAACATTTGCAACTTGACGCTTGGCTGTAGCATAAAAACTATTCTCTATCAAAACCAGCAGTTTAAAATGTTMCTGTTAATTGTTTCCTGTCATATTAGAAAAAAAAGACACTCTTTCTACTCCTAATCTCTGTTCAAAGTCACCCTCAGTACCCATTCTCTTCTATTTCTCTGCTACATTTTTTCATCTGTTTTAATACATTTTGTTTAAGGATGTTGAAACTATAATGGCTTCTTTTGATTCTACTCAGTATTTTTTTTGTGTGGCAGTCTTCTTATCCTGTTAGAAAGTCTTTCAAAGAAACATGCACACCAGTGCAGAATCTTTCACACATTCTGGTGATGATGAAAAAGAAGCAAGAATGCTGGATTAAAATTCACCCTGTGCTCTCAGGCTTTGAGGTTTCCCATGTAGAAAAATGTCAATAGGAGGGTCCTTGTTGACCCTTGCAGCCCCTGTGGGCTGTGCTGAAGGATGGCAATGCTGCTGGGTTGAATACTTGGTTGAAYACTGTTCATTCAACACTATTCTCTCACCAGTTTGGTGGATTTCCCCTTGCCATCTTATACCAAAATCTTCGAAAAACTAAAGGGGAAAAAAGAAGAAAAAAAAATCTTATGCTTACCAGGCAGGTTTCATCCAAATTTTACAGTTATAATTAAAAACTACATTTTCATTAAGGAAATTATGAATTACAATAAAGTGCAAGGAACATGCAAAATGAATAATTAACATTGTATAGACTTCAGCATCTTAATGAAGATTAAATACTACATATATTCAAACTGGATTAGCACATCCACTGAAAGCTGTTATGTGCTCAGTAGGGGAGTCTATGCACTCACAAAATAATGTTTTATGAGGAGTATTCTAGCAACATTAAGCATAAGGTTGTCATATATAAAATGATTAACATTTTATATAAAAGAAGCTGTAATTCCAGTGAATGAAGTCATTTCATCTCCCTGCTGCTTCTACCTTTAGGAATACACTGTAAATGAAAAGTGGCTCAATGTGAAGTCTAGTTAAATAGAATATGAATCCTCTTTTTCAAAGTTAATGRGACTTCGAAACCCACATTTAAAAAAATGTTGTGATTTTAAATCACAAATTTCATTAAGATTTGCATACAACACCTACATTCTTGTTCTATTAAGACTCCCACTTCCTTTGCTGCAGAGGACAGGATGTCACCTTGTTTTCCCTTCTCTTTGTTTGCAGCCTGTCCACCACTCACAGCTCCTTCCTCATAGGGAGCATTGCTAAAGAGACGCTGCATTAACGGGGGGCAGGTGAATGGTGAATCTGCAAAAATGCTCAGCCASAGCAGCTCTGGGAGAAGTGACTCCTTGGCTCCTGGTTATGAAGTCATTTTGTCAAGGCTGAGTACGTACAGATTGCTGGGGTATTGCCTCTCAGCAGTAAAATGTCCATCTGCAGAAGGGMTGCTGACAAGTTGCCAGCTGCTCCAAGCTGACAGATCAGAGGAGGAATGGGCTGTAATTTCCTCCTCAGGAGAACAGAGCATGGCAAGGTTAAATCACGTCTAGGTAGAGCAGTGACAGGAATGTCAGATGTAGATAAGGCAATAGATGTATTGGTATTTATTGTTTTAAATCTGTTTCATCTGAAGAAGTTGCTGCTCTCCAGGAAACACTGATTYGAACTGGGAAATCCAGGTGAAGCAGGGTGGACAGAAGATTATAAATGCTCAATGCCAATGCCTTTCCATCAAAGAGATTTCAATTGTAAAGCCACAGAAAAGGGGATAACTCATCTTACACCACAAGTTACTGAAGAATTTGGCATTGTCAGGGGAACAGGCTGTAGGGATGGGTGTGGGCWCTTCAGGAGGGCATTCAGCAGCCCAGGACTGAGCTCTGGTTCAGCACACAGAGGATTCTGCAGACTGAAGCTGCAGCCACTYCTGTYCTGTCAGTGCCACWCACAYMTGAGAGGGGCTGGCTGGGATCYGTGCTGGGMTCCTGCCCAAACMCAGACAATTTTCACTGCTGTCACTGCCTTCACCTTGACCTCAGTGGGTCTGACACAGCCAGGGCTCCCCTTGTGCTGCTCATGGCAAAGAAATCAACTCTTTGTAGCCTGTACCTGATTATAYTTTCTTCCAAGTGGAGAAAGTATTGAAAAACTTTGATGATATTAAGAATATTCAAAGAAAACTTTCTCTTCTTTTTCCCTCATGAAAATGAAATTGAAATGATTTTCCATTTCTATTCTGAATTTACAGCACTGCCTCTAAAACATTTTTGGAAAACTTCCACACCTGCTTAACCACATGAGAGGATGCAGTTCCTGAGGAGCTGTTTTCTCATTTACATGCAGCTGGATTTCACAGAAACACAGTTTTCAGTCCTCCAGTGACGTAAATCTTTTTCCTCATGATAGTAAAGGAAAGTCTATGCAAACATAAACTAACAGATTAGAATTTGAATTGCACAGTCCCAATTTTTAAAATATATTTTYAATGTAATAAAAGTCTTGGCAAGATGCATGTAGCTACTGTCAACAGAAAAAAAAAATCAGATTCTTGGCTCCCACACTTGCTGGAACCCCTGTGTTAGTAAATAAGGGTGAACAAGGCACAGACCCAAGAATCAGTTGCTTTGCAGGTTTTGATAGATCACAGGTGCTTTATCATGTGAAATATTCATTCAGATACAACTAGAGTAACTTAGAGATGGTGTAATTTTGAGGAATTGGCCTCCAGGTGCCTGGAGTGAAAGAAAATGACAAAGTGGAGCTCATGTTTTAGGGACCAAGCACTCTGAATCTCAGTGGGAGTGGGCTCACAATATATCAAACACCTCCTGGAGCCAAGGAGGATCTTATCATCTCACAGAACAACCACAGGGTGTGCCAAACAGCTTGGGGATTTTTTTGATATTTTTTTCCACTGGGAATGCCCTRTGAGCCCTAAGGTGTATTTTAGGGRWCTGCTCAGAGCCCTCCCTGTGGCTGAGCACATCCTGCATGCCCTGGAACACTCCAGCACTCCTGTGCTACTCTGCCACAGCCAGCTGCCTCCAGGGACTGCACCAGGCTGCCAAAGGCAAAAACAAACTGAAAGATTGCTTGTCCTCTCTAAAATTGAAAGTTTCACCTGTCCACTCACACACWGCAGGTTTTCTTTCATTCTTGTCATTGCAGAAGGAAGCCCATTGTTCACCTGTTAACTTTTCTTGGCAAAACTCATAATTTAATACGTGCATTATGTGCCCCAGCTCTGGCAGAGGTCAAGGCTGGACTGGGCTTGGGCCATCCTGGTGTAGTGGGAGATGTTCCTGTCCATGGCATGAAGGGCTGGGCCTTGACCATCCTAAAGGTCCYKTCYAACCCTTARCATTCTRTGATTTTGTGGTGTGCAAAATAAAGCCATTCCATGGATTTGTAAGCAAGTAAAAATTTTGAAATAACACTTAGGTAATAAAAAGCCATCTTTTACAGGGAAACCCTTCAGAGAACTGTGCTGGGGACTGTGCTGCTCAACCTGTTCATGGACAACCTGGGAAAGAACTGAATTTTCTAATGATACAAATTTATAGTAAAAAACAGTGAGAATAATTACAGAATAGTTAATGCTATTTTGTCTCAATGATAAAATGGCAGAGGAAAACGAGTGTTGATGAATATAAAGTAATGTGAGAGAGACGACTATAACTTCATACATAAAATAACGGGATCCAAACCAGCTATTAGCACTCACAGAACTCTTGACATTTAAACAGATATTTAGATGAATATATTTGCTTAATGTTTAGAAGGGAAAAAAAATATAGAAAAACTCCATTTCCCCCCCCTGAAAACAGATATTTATCAGTATAAAAGAATAAACCTCATAGATTTCCTTGTCCTTACAACAGTCAAGAATCTATTGGGGGAGAAACATTCASCTAATCCACATAATTGCTCCTCAGCCCCAGAAAAAGGCAAACTTTATTTCCTACCCACCCCAAATCCAATTTGACATGGGGAAAASTTTCTTCTGGGAAGCAATTCTAGTGACCATTTTAATCCTGAGCAAAGGAAGGTTTATGAATTAATCACTTATGAGATTTGTTRGTATCACTAGCCATGTTAGTGCATYCCTTCRGCATCTCTTTCTAGCCRTGCTAAGTCTCCAAGCTGAACCCTTCAAGCACAGATTTAATTAATGTCAATATCAATTCAGTACCTGCAACAATCAACAAATGACACCTGAGAGTCTCAGCATCCCCGTCTTGAGGATACCAGCACGTGAAACACACCAGGAAAAAGGTCATAAGTGTTAATTTTTTTAATTAAATCATTTCATAGTTCTATTATGTTGCACTTCACACTCCACATTATTTGGAAGTGTTTCAGTGCTTTCCTCTTGGCTAGAGCTTGGAAGAATTTTTATGTTTCCCTATCTATGTTTATTATTGRTACATCTGAATATCCACAATATTGTGGCACTCATATCCTACTAAGAATTAGTTTTATCTTTTCTCATTATCCTGAAACATAGACTTGATCAACATCCAATGCCACCCTTGGGATACTTGCAGTTTAAAATATACTTCATAAATTTCCCTAAAAAGGCCCAAAAAATCAAAACMAAAAAAAACCCCAAACAAACAAAATCACCCAAACCCCCTCAAGCACCTCCCCCTTGGTTACAAAGAAAGCTTAAAAACCCTGCAAGTGTTGTGACAACTAAGCACAGCTTGGCAGTACTGCACACTTCTCTAAGATGGCAGAAGCTGCCTCTAATGCTTCACTGAGGTTTGGAAATCACTTGTTGAAACCCTGRTGTCCAGAGTCTGCAGAGCTCAACTCCCAAAGAACAGGTTCCACCATGAATTGTAATCAGAACAAATTAGTGTAAGGTGGCATTTTTCAGCCTTTCAGCCATGTAGGTCAATCAGCTTTATGATTAAGATTTTTGCCCAATCATGCTAAAGAGCATTAAATTTTAATTACTTGAAAATTGGATGAGAGTTCAGAGAAGCAAAATCTCTATTGACAAGAGAGCGCAGTTTCCAATCTGCTGCTGCTGTGTCTGCCCTTGTGGCCAGCGTTAACAATATTTTATACACGTGTTTGTGCCCTTAGCATTTGACAGATCCAAACACTGACAGGGAGGAAAGACTGGGATGAGTGTAAGGTGACATGGGACAGTTCCATCCTAAAGCAAAGAACTTGGAGATGGAGAGGGACTTGTTGCATAAGTGTGGAATGACAGGAGAAGGAGCAAGGGCTTCAAACTGAGAGTAGGATTACAACGGATATTAGGAAAAAAATCTTCCCTGTGAGGGTGGGGAGGCCCTGGATCAGGATGCTGGAGAAGCCGTGGCTGCCTCATCCCTGGAAGTGTCCAAGATCAGGCTGGATGGGGCTTTGAGCAACCTGGGACAGTGGAAGGTGTTCCTGGAATGAGATGAGCTTTAAGGTCCCTTCCAGCCCAAACCATTCTGGGTTTCTATAATTTTATTTTGAAAATTCCAAAGTCTAACACTTTTGTTTACACTAGTAGGCCCATAATCAACAAGTAAACATAYGAATTAATGTGACACCATCTCATGGAGTGTGACCATGCAAAAAGCACAGGTATCTATTTSAAATTCATGTATTTCCTACAGTTCATGCAGATGCATCTGAGTTAGTTATAAACGAGCTCAGCAAGGGTCATTGCAGATGCATTGCTACAGAAAAGTGGAAAGACTTCCTGCCTGCTCATTTATGTGGGGTTCTGGGTGGCTTTGAAAATCTAGGCTAATGTAAGGTGCATAGAGAAGCTTTCTTAGGTTTCTTCTTATCCCAATGGCATGTTCTTCATTGTTTGAATACTCTGCCAGAGCATCATCTTTTGAAAATAAATATTCAGATTGTATAGCATTGGAAACAATGATAAACAGGCATGTCGACTAATTAATGTCACTTTCGCTGGCGAGGTAAAGGCAGCTTAATTAGGTAGATAATGTACTTCTTCACCTTGAAGATTATGATTCACTTCTRGTATTATTCTCCAATTAAAAGTTCATATAAATTAGCATCAGCTCGGCTCTTTCTCATTGTAGTTCAAATTGTCCTAAAGTGTTCCCTTGGGTCCTTTTGTGTGGGAAACCATTGACACTATTCTTATTTTTATTTTGCAATAAACCAGAATGGCTGGAAACAGGTTAAAWGAATAAAGAAACCATGATGAAAACAGGCAATTGAAGATTTCAGGATTGCATTAAGAAGTAAAGACCTGAGGAGAAAATATCAAGCTGGTACTGAAAACATGGAGTGCTATAATAAACATTTATGAACATTTTATGTCTGCCTTCAACTATGGGCAACTATTTATAACAGATGCTTACTTGCTATGAACAACAGAAAATACCATTTGGAAAATCTAAACTATTTGTAATTTGCTAGGAAGTTTTAACCTATGATTAATTAGGCTATACCCAAGGGCAATTTATAAAGAGAAAGAAAAGTTGAAAAGACTTCTTAAGAGTGCTTCCAGGAGTACTATATAAATTGGCTCTGATTCAATCTAAATGTATAAAAGATGAAAAATCTTTAAAATCAGATTTCATTACTCTGGACCTGAGTTCTTCAGGAGCCAAGTCCAAAATGCAGATTTCCAATGCCAAGGATTTCGTGTCTGTCTGCTACAAAAGTTGGACATATGGGCCACTGCACATTTTCACTAGACATGAGTAATGCCTGATAATGGGAACATCAGAAACAGCAGCGGGACTGTGTCAGCTGAAGGTTTATGCTGAAGAACTGTAATCACCAGAAGACTCCATATAGACTAATGAMAGGCTTTTGAACCTAGACTAACTTTGTCATAATCAGGGGCTGAAGCAGGTTAGACTTTTCTTATCATGTAATTATCTTTTGTACAAGACAAAAGTGAGTGAGAAATGAGGCACTTGTTAACTGTGTCATTGTGTGGRGCAGGGAGCAGGAACSTMAYCCTCCTGTGGTGTGGAAATGCTGCTGCTCCTGCTGGGACTGGCAGGGATGGGCATTTGGGGCACTGCAGAAATCAAAGCATCCCTTGGGATGGGTCACAGCTCCTGGGACTAAAGTGCAGTGTTACACATTTCACTGARTTGTGGAACTCTGGAAATTGTAATGAGGAGATGGCTGAGGGCCCTGGAGTGTGAATGAGATCCTACCTACCCCACAAAGGGTCATCAGGCAGCACAGAGGGAATTGATGGGTAGGGCAGGGGCACGGGCTGCCTGTAATAACTGAGAGAGGTGGACAAAGCTCATCGTGGCTGGGAGAGCCCAAAATCTGCCATGGGTGCATCAATGATGCACCACAGCCACAGGGAGAAGTCACCTCAGCACTGCTGCCAAGGGCTTGGTGCTCAAGAGTATCTCATTTCAAATGTTTACAGTCAGTGATGGAACTGCTGTTTGCACTTCAACTCATCAATGAAACGAAACCTTATTTATACGATTTAATAATTAGATGCATTTAATTATTAATGTAAATATAATACCAGGAAAATATAAATAATGAATGATATACTTATAAATAATTTCTGTTAGTGAAATAGATTGAGAAAATGATTTGTTCTTAATAGTTGACTTATAAATATTTAAAAAYAAGTCTCAACAATGTAGTTTACAGACACTTAGAACCCTAATGCCCTTAAGCCACTTATACAGTGTCGGATACAGTTATTAAATTTGAAGATAAACTAATGATTTGCTGGACTTAAGCTTTTATTTACTGCCAGGAAGTTTGAAATTATTTTAAATCTCACTTTCCACATTGCTGACTGTTTTATAAATAAGATGTAATTGATTTATTAAAAAAACCCTTCCTTGAATCTGAGTATTTGAACACAGATGAACCAGGCAATGCTCGAAGCCATAGCCATTGATTTTGAGTTTGTGTTTGGCAGCTGATATGACATGCAACCAAACCTGCAGCTGGATCTTTATGTTTAGCTGTGCTGTGATTAAAGTGATGTCAATTGGGGGAAAMCGTGACTTTTTGGTATGTGATAATCCCCAGCCACCTAAGGTAAATGTCACCAGCATAAATTATGGCATTCTTGGGACGGCTCTGATTTACTCTTACTTGTAATGGTGACAGAGCCCATTCTGAGAGCCCCCATCATTTACACCCAGTGACGCATTTGGGTTTCTGACTTCATATCGACTTGAGGGGAAAAATAAATGGGAACCCCTGTAGAAAAGAGCACAAAAAGCTGTTGGAGTCATTCGGATCAGGATCCCCCAATGTGTCCAAATACCTACAAAGCAATGTAAACCAGACCTGCTGACAGCCAAAACCTTTTGTTTTGTTTCTGCATCTTTAGGGTTTCATATCAGAAATACCTTATTTTACAGAAGAAGTTTGTACTTTATCAGAGAAAATAAATCCTTTCAAAGGAATTTTCCACCAACCTGTTCACTGTAGCTCCTAGATTTGGCAGGTTACTCAACAACACCACAGGAGACTAATACTTTCTGTTCAATTCTGAACACTTTGAATATTTTTTTAATGTGATGCAGTTAAAATTCTATAAAATTCTACAGGTTTAATTTCTTTTGTTTCTATAGGTCACTTCCATACTAAATGTGATCTTTTAAKATCACCAGGTGAGAAAAAATATCACATTGATTACTTTGCATTATTGATGATCATGAAAAACTTGATCATCATGTTTGATCTAATTTTTCCTTCAGAAAAAATATTTTTATTATGATTCCTATAACAATATCCACCTTGACGGTGCCTGGCGGAAACTTCACCACAAGGAAATTTTTAAGAATCCATTTGTATCCATTCATATAAGAGTCAAAACCATMACAGGCTATTGTCACACATACTCAGTTGAGATTTAAGTCAGGATGGTTCACAAATAGAAAGGAGATCAAAACTGTATTTCTTTGGAACTAAATGGCGGTGTTTTTTATTTACTGAGGTATTATTTTGTGCTGGCTGCTGGCAGTGGGGACAGCACTGCCACTGCACCAGTTTGGGGGCCATGTGTCACATCATTGTCAGCACATTTACCCCTTGGGTGACCCTATAAAGGCCTGGGGTGACCCTTGATTTAATTTTTATTATGAAATTGGGGGATAACACCGAGTTATGCTGAACCCCAATCATTGAAAGAGAAGTGTGAATGAGTGCTARGAAAATCATCTCAGAACTTCTTTGTTTGTAAATCAACAAAATGGATTGCCTCTGAAGTACATAATGCTAAGAATATAATGGTTTGGGTTTTTCTGTGGGTTTTTTTTGAGATTTTGGTTTTTTGGTGGTTTTTTTGGTGAGAATATAATGAATTAATATCTTTGACAGGGTTTTCAATAGCTGGATTAATGTATTCTACCAGCTGCCCCGAGAAGATGCATTAATGCCATAACATCTTCAAGCARCAGCACAGAATATCCCACCTGAAACAGCTGTGCCTCACCTGCARTAGAAGTGAAACATTTCCTGTTTGACTCTTTGGGCCTCCTTGGCAATAGCAATAGGCAGATGAGGGCTAAGGTGTTTATGATAAGATATGAGGCTCATTGCACTGAGGAATTTTAAAAGCATSTGATTTATCCAGGAATACATGTACAGCATTTTGGCACCCTATTTACTCAGCACATTATAATAGTTTAAGATCATTTGGCTATTGCTTATTGAGGGACTTTTTTTTTAATCTTTGTGAAATGTAACAGCTCTTCCAAAGCTCTCAGAGTCTTTTTTGCCTCCTTTTTTTTTTCATGCCTTTAATTGTTTTTTCCCATCCTTGGTCAGTGACCTTGTACAAATGCAAACTTCATTAAAGCCAGTATAATGTATGAGGATAGCACAAGTATTATGAACCAAAAATGCAGTGAAAGACTATTAAAAGATGTGAAAAGAAGAGTACAATGAACCAAAGAGGATTGGCAACCAAAGTGTTCCACATTTCCCTGTCCCTGAAAACATACCTTAACCTGTTGCAATGTACACAGAGAAAAACATTCATTAATTTATCTTTTTTTTTTTTTCCCATTTTCACCATTTTCAGTTCTACTTTACTATCAAGCAGTAGGATATTCAGAAATACACCTTACAGCCTGCTCTGCTTTCCTCAAGTAAGAGCAATGCACCTTTTGAGCCCCCATGGTGCCACAAAAGCACTTTCTATTTATGACAAACAGGTCCCTCTCCTCAGCAGTGCAGTGCAGTAGAAGCACTTGATTTTGTTTCTATTTTCGGGGAAAGCCCATCTCCTTTGCTGAGTGTCATCATCTCTCGGATTCCATCATCCTCAGATATTCCTCCTGCCCTACCCTGACTCCCATTCCACCTTCTTAATTCATGAACTCTGTCAAAGATTTGAGGAGCTCTACAAGCCATGCTGGATAAATACRCAGATGAACAGATTTTTGCTTTGAGAAACACAAAAATCCCTAGATATTTCAGTGCCAGGAAAGTGAACACTTCAGGATATATCCAGAGAACTCGGACAGCAGTGGTAGATAATACAAATCCTGTTTAGTTAGTTATCATTATTTCACCCTTACCAAAATGAATCTTTCTCACCACTGCATAAGCACTGCCCAGGTAATAAATTCTACTGAGGTCTYTTTTGGGAAGTGAAAACATCCAGCAGTAAACAGGCTGTCTCAAATACAATGTTCAATTGAATGTGAACACCCAGACACAGAAAAATTGTTGCTTTTAATTTCAACAATAGATATTTATGGTCATTTATGCAGCTGTATAACATAATGCCATGGTGGGAAGACAAAAATCAGTCTGATTACCTAATTCCATCTCAAGATATCTCAATATTCTGGGACTCTGTTCTGTAATACATCAGTCTGAACATCAGTCCATACTCTGAAATGTTCCAAATTTGATATGAGCTCCTGTTTCACAGCAGAAAATTCCATATGACCTGGCTTGTAGGTTTAAATCAATATACTTGCTGTAAACAAGGTTCCACATTTGCTTTGCAGATTTTTTTTTTTTTTGAGTCCTAGGAAAAGCTTTGAGCTAAGCCATAGAAAAATGCCATGATACCACAGTATGAGTGTTTAAAAGGGTGTTATTCTAGCAGCAACACGTGGATGTAACTAATAAAATTCTCCTGGGTCAACAGAATATCTGAAAAATGTCAAAACCTACTTAGGAATGCTCTTTATGGCTTTAATAAAGGTATCTGGCCATGTATCATTTTGTTTGTGTGTAATTGGCTCCTATAAAGCCTAAAATAGGAATATGAACTCTTGAATCCTGTAAATCTGTCTCGTTTTCAAATGTCTAGTGATTCCTTGTGTAATCTGGGACACAATTTACCATGAGAATTGACCTCTGCCAATTGATCCCCATTCCAGCTGCACCATCTGTGGGTCAGGAATTTTATTGATAACATTTCCACCCATACTCATTAATATCCTCAGGATATAATTATATTCTGTGAGGTTTTGAAATTCTTTAAAGCTGTAGGATTACATTGGAGCCACACTGAATAAACAGTTACTTTRGATTAATTTTACCAACTGCTGATCCACTCCAATTGCTGTATTTTAAGAGGCCCAAAAACAGTTCAGAGGGATGTTTTTAAAAAAATTCTTCTGCTAGTGAAATTATGTAAAAATAAAAAGCTTTGAAGTTAAAATATGGTTAATAAATATATTCCATGCTGTGCGTGCTTCTTTTACATAAGCATTTAGGAATGTATTTTAGAAAAGTCTTCCAATTGCTGGGAAAACYACCAAAGCTATTTTATTAGCATTAAGCCAAACAGCATGAGCAGTGTGATTCTCTTTGCTGACTTTTTTCATTCATTTTGATACGGKAGTAATTACTTTTTTCTCTCCCTCCCCCAGCAAAGGAGGAGCTATTTTGTAGGCACAGTTTTACATTTGAATTAAATGGATGAGGGTGACACAAAACTGTTATTTTGTGTTGGCTATGCCTTATTCCTCTGGCAGGTACCACCAATTCTTTGAGTTAAACTCTGGATCTGCGAGGACAACTCAAAACAATACAGGGCTAAGAATTCATTTTTCACATTATCAAACCATGCAAAAGGTTTCTATTTATTTGGACCTTCAGATACAATTGGTGCCATTCAGATATTTATGAGATATTTGTGAAATGAAGTACAATTACTGATATCTGCCATGCTGGTTTCTGCAAGGCTGCTGCTCGGTGCTGCTCAAAGGCACACAGACAGTGGACACTGGTGCAGCAAGAGGTGAAAACCTTGACTTGCACGAATTCAAAGAATAAGGATTAAGGAATTAGAACAAACTAGATCTGTTAAAATATATCTAGGATGTAAAAATGTGAGAAGAAATCTGTTTTTATGTAAAACAACCAGTAAGACAGAATCAGAAGAGCATGTGAGCATAAATAAACACATAGGACAAAATGYTTTGTGAAACAGGCTCAGTTAGTAAAATGACTTCAATATGGTAAGTGCCAGTTTTAACTGCTGCCCACAGCTCTTTGAGTTGAAATTTTATGAATTCCAGCTCTATTTCCCCCCCTCAGTTTCTGGTTGTAAAATGATGCAGGAGACAGTTTAAACACAGAACACTAAAGCMATGGATCATGTGATTGTTAAAACTRAGTATGTTCTTATTTTGGTAATTTAGGAATAGAACTCATTGGATTTTGAAGGTGCCATGCCAAGATGTTTGACGGTTAAAAATCAGATAACTACTGAAAACTATAATGTGACATTTATTMATATTTATGATTTTTTAATATAGATCTGCCTATAACAAAATAATTTTTAAAAAGTCACTTCTAAAGAGAAAGCTTGTAGATGGCATAGATAGAATGGAAGATACTTCCTTTTTTGACTCTCAGACTTCAGTCAGTAATGACAGCAAAACAGAGTCTTCAACATTTTTTAAAAGAATGCTTAAAGCTCCCTCCATAAATGTTGGTTTGCAAAAACTACACATTAACTAATTTGCTGGAGTAGATATTTRGTTTTAATTCTGGTGAAATTGCAGCATAGTTGAAAAACCTGTTTAGCTCCAAAATGTATGAATTTTGATTGCATAATATATTTCCTTAAAAGTTCGTTCTGCACTAAAAGCTGAAGACAACTACTTTTTAATTCAACAGCACATTTGAAATTGTTTATTGTTCAGTGTATAAAGAGAATAAAAAGTAGCACACATCCGTTTTAGAATGACATAAATTTCATTGTGACCTTCATGGATTTTCATATGGTCTAAGTAATCCCTAYAAACCAAACTGATTCAAATGCACATCTTCAATCATTTCACTGCTGTTTTGCCTTCTGCTGCAGTTTTATAAAACTCTTTCTAATACATCTGTTAAAAGTGAAAAAAAAAAAGGTCTAAAACCACAAAACAAATGAACAAACCACCTTTAAAAAAAACAACCAGAA
>NW_026623842.1:140615-208301 GCF_030028575.1 Malurus melanocephalus | reverse complement strand
AAAAAAAAAAGAAAACAAAAAACAAAACAGTTGATGCTATTAAAGCTGTAAAGCTAAAAAGCAGAGAACTTGTCAAGGAGACCTGCTTAGATACTGACATTCTGGGCTTCTCTTGATTTAATTATATATATATCTCCTTGCCTTTTTGCACCACTTTAGTTAAGGTTGTGTCAGCATTTCTGTTATAAATCCTTGTTTCTTGAGGCTTTATAACCCAGTGTTGAAAACTCCCTAAAGGCTGCCTCTTGGCACACAAGATTTCATTCGACAAGTGGAAACTTATCTCTGTATATATAAATAGGGGTTTGGAGACAAAGAGAKTTTTCATAAAAGGGTTAAATTATACAATTTTAAAAAGCAAAGGAAGACAAGAGAAGTTTTGTAATTTCATATATTTTTCTCTTTTATGAGCAGAAAGCCAAAATAGCTTCGTCTTAATTAAACTTCTGCATCTGTCAATTTTTTATTTTGTTCAAGGAAAAAATAGAAGTAAATAAACAGGTAAGYTGACTCATAATGCAATTTTCTACACACATGGTCTGTGTTTTGCTATGAAAATGTCAAACACATGTTCTATCTATATATAGTGCACCCTGCTAATAAAAAGTTTTGATCAAATTTATAGTGCCAAATTTTGGAGTTGGGAGAAAATACGTGTCAGATGAAAATTAGGATTTTCAAAGTCTCAAGGATGTGCACAAGGCTGAGTTTAATCTGAAAAATGAGGAGAAGCAGAGATTTCTAGCACATCAGACTCAAAGTGATGGTTAAAAAGAAGGATGAAAAGCCCACATATAGAAGCTTTAGTCTGAGCAACAATACAGAAGGAAATACAGTGGGACTCGATTCTGCAAGTATTGTCAGTCACAACCTTTATGGAATGTGCTTATGGAGCTCATTGTGCACTGCAKACCCTCTCACCATGTATTTTCAGTCACAGATATTCCTGCTGCCTAGTTTGAAAATTAGATCAGAATGATTTACAAAATAACCAGCATTCACTCAACTGGGTGTTGCAAGCCCAATCTTAGGTGGCTGCTTCAGCCTGCAAATGAATGTTACAAAATATATTGGTAACACACAAACATTACAATGTTTAATGAATATTTACAKCTCAGATTAAATTTAAAATTGGCAGTCAAAATAGGCTTTATGATCTGCTAAAGCTATCAGCACTTTCTCAGTTTGTGAGCAGACAAATTAGGGCCCTGTGCTTATATGGTACATAAGGAAGGGAAACTCATAAAACTTCATAGTCAACCTCTCTTTTGCATCATGCATCACCTCTTTTGCATAATTACAGAATATTTATATTTTTTAAATGAATTTAACATTTTTTTTGGTAAAAGAATGGAGCTATCAGAAAAGAGATGAGACTTTCATTCTTGTCTGGGACAAAAAGAGAGCTCAGGAATGCTCTCACCATGCTCACTCTGTCTAGGTTATACCCTGTTGATTAAATGTTTGCTCCCATTCTTAAGTAGGACAAAAAKCTGATGTGAAAATATGGTTTTAAAAAAGCATATCTGTTTGATTTCAGTAAGAGCTGGGCAAGCTTGCTTTTTTGGTTCTTTTAAGTGATTCAGTTTGATCTAAATTAATTTCAAAGCTCTACTCAGTAGTAATACTCAGCCCCTACGTTCAGCACTCTGTGTACAGACTAAGGAAGGATTAAAATGAAAGCTCTGCTCTCCTATTCACAGCTCATGTTCTCCAGCTGTTCCCTGACTCCATTTTACTGCTCRTGTCACAGGTTTACTGGGAGCTGTGCAAAATCCACCTTTGCAATTAACAACACAGTGCCAGTGGAGTGACCATCTTCGTCTTTGTGTCCTTAAGTCAGACAAGAACCGGTACAAAATATTATTTTGTAAGGGAAAAAAACTAATTAAAAGAAAAAGCTAATGATAAGAATTATAATTACTATTCACTACAGTTGCAATTATAAGGAGATAACTTCCAATTACAGCAGCAGTGTTGAAGTAGAAGAATAATGACAATTAGTTCTTCTTTTTGCTGCCTGAAGACTGTTATTATTTAATATCCTGTGGGGCAAGACAGCATGGGTAGCCATGAAATCTGAAACAAGTATGAAAAAGGACAAATTTTCTAAGAGTTTGAGAGAAGATGCTTTTTTCCTGGTGGCTGGCTGTCAATCAGYCAGCATCACTGTGAATAATATTTGAAACTTGCTTCCCCATTACCACTTCCAAACTCTTGTTTCATTTGCTATTGACCTTATTTATGTCTTAAAGTGTTTGGCACAAAGCTCTCTACCATTTTCCTTGTTTACAGAGCTTCTAATTTGTAACAAAGGCAAGAAAAAGGAACGTCATCTTCAGTGGGGAAATAAGAAGGTGCAGTGCTGCCATTGTGCAGAAAATCAGGAGGGTCTTCTGCAGCTTCAGAAATAGAAAAGTAGATAAGCTCACTATTGTTTGAGGTAACCAAGGGTATTTTGGCATTAGGTACAAATTTTGTAAGAGTAATATATTCCTAGGGAAGATAGCACACACAGGCTGCAAATTTTGACAAATGCTAAATTTACACTTTAAATGTCAACTTTTGAGTGGCATATTCCAGACAACATCCAGCCTTTGGGGATCAATGAAATGGCCAAGCAGTAGACAGCTCTCTTTGCTGAGCTGCAGGATGTACGGCAGAGATGCTATGTGTAGATGGGAACGCTGAATTTTTAGCACATTTCAGTATCCCCAGTTGTGGWGCATAGCAGCCCTGCTCTGGAATGGATGGCACCATCTTTCCCTGGAGGATGAGCGTGCCGAGCTCCTCGTGCGTACGGCGGGCGCTGACAGATGGTGGGCTCGGGAGGATTACAGCTCCCTTAGAACAAAACCAGATTGGGCGTGGACAGAACTGACTGAAATGTTTTAGTGCCATCTGCCAATGGAGAGGAGAAACCGACTGGTCTACCCCTGCCAGCCTTTTGCAGCTCTCTACTGTCCCTCATCACCTGCAGAGATGGGGAGCCTCCTCCCTGCTTTTCCTCTGCCCCTGCTGCACCAGCGTGGCTCTTGAGCCATAACCCCACAGTGCAATCCTAATCCTGCAGCTGGTTAATGCTCAGCACTGACCTTTCCAAAACACATCCTGCAGCTTTCCCTCACCAGCACTTCCTGCACGAGTGGAGGGTGACAGTGGATAACGGGCTCAGGACAGAGCTGCACAAACACTGCCCTGCTCAGGACAGCGATGGATCCGTCAGGCTGCCTGGCAATCCCATTGGAATCTGTTCCACTTAATGTGTATTCCAAGAACATGGATCTGCAAAGACAAYCTTCTTGGAGAAGAGTTACATTTTTATGCAAAGAAAAAGACTATTAAAAATTGGGGTGTTTCTGCGTAGGGAAATGACTCACGTAAATACATTTGAGGGTGTGGAGAATTTGCAGAGAAATTTGAGGGTTTAAAATATGCCTACCTTCATAAATATAATATATTCATGAAAATAAAAGAAATTTCCAGTAACAAGGACCTCAGAATCCACTTAAAATTTGGGATTTTTTACAGCATTCTGCCACTGCTTACCTGTTAAAGCTGTGTGTGCTACACAAGATTCCATCTATGTATTCAGGACCACAAGCCAGTAACGGAAAAGGGAGTGCACCCTGGCCCCACGGGCAGGACATGGGCAGAAAGAATATGAAACATCAATACTGGCCTGCAATACACAGGAAAAGTCACCAGAACTGCTAAATTTATTTTGTGGAGGAGCCTGATGATACCACTGTGGATCTTTTCWGCACAATTCACACAATGGGTAGATGATAAGCAAAATTACTGTTCCAGTGCCTTTCTGTGACCGTGATGTAAATCAGGGGGAATACACACCTTGCTGAAGCTGTAACACACACACACTACATTGCACTGGGGATGGCACAGAGWGCTCTCCTTTGAACTGGGATGTCACCAGTTCACCTCGCAGAGCACTGGGGCTCTGCACTAATCCCAGCACAGCACTGCTCTAACACAAGCAGGCCRTGAATTAAATGAACTACATTATGTACATACAACATCTGTGCCTGCCTAGACATGACTTTACCTGATTGAAAGCGAGCGCTGGGATCAAATTCCACAAATGGCTGAATCTTTACATCTCACCATGTGTTAAGTGTGTCCAGATGGCAGGTGATACACTAACATTAACAATCTACTTTCCCTTCCCTGAAGTGTCTTTGTAGCACATTGCTGATGTTATTGTAAAGAAAGAGGTGATTGAATATGCAAAGTATTTTAAAATAACCCTTGTGAGAAAAATGGAGTGCATTCATGTGCTTTGCATAGATACACAAACACATACACACATGGTGTATTTGGCAATGCTGCCAACAGAGTCATTGTCCATTTACAGAGAGAAAAAAGCCAGAGATAAACAGAGTTATAAYAGGACATTCTGATTTGAATGTTTTGTGCACTTACACTTACTCAAAGCCATTCTTTTAYTAGAAACAGAACYCMGTCTTTTCAGCCAGATTTGGAGAGRTTCTCCTCAGAAAAGCAGTGCACTTTTGAAATGATTTGCCACAAAACTCAAAGTTTGTCTATCCTTCAGCACGGATGTCTGTTCAATGTAAAGGCAAGTAAAAATTATTGCCCCCACTGCATTTCTACTGGGTAGCACAGGTACCACAGGTCAGGCATTAAGGATCCTGCMATGGCAATTGAATCATCCACACAAATATATTTAGTACAGGTGTTTCTGTAACTGTGAAAGACTGGAAAAATCTGTAGAGTTCTTTGGCCTTTAAACTCACACTCCTGCACGATGTGATGCAGTGGYCTAATGTTAACATGCTGGGCTGCAATATCAAAGATTGCAGGGTCAAGATCTCCTTGGGATTCTTTTCTTACTCTGTCTCTTTATCCACGTGCATTTTCTCATTTCAACTTTTGGAAGAGTATTTAAGGGGAAAAGATAGCAGGTTTTTTTACAGAAGTTAATTTAGGTGCTTAGTGTTAATGCTACAAAAGCAAATAAAAAAGAAAAAAAGAAAATATTTGGCACATGAGTAGTTGGGGACTGCTTCATTTTTCTAACTTGTATATTTTTTTAACATACACTTAAAYGGTGAAAATTTAAAAGTGCAATCTATACCCAGTCATTTGATTACTCAGGGTGTGTTTAATCCTTGCTTTTCCTTTTTATAATCCTGTCAGATTTCCCCAAAGATTCCAACAAGGCAAAAATGAAACACAGTATATATAATACACTTAATAGATATAAATTGGCAGCTGGAAATCCTCTCTCCTCCAGCCATGGCCAAAGGGGCAGGGTGATTASAGAAGACTCTCTGACTCCTGAGCTTCCTAGTGTTTGTTGTCTTGTGTCTTTTTGGGCAATTTCCCAGAAGCCTCTGCATTGGTGAGCTCTTTGGTCAGATAAGAAGTGTGGAGTTCAGAGTCCAGGCAGCCCCTGATGTCCAGGAAATTATTCCTGTCTCAGCACTGGCAGCGTGGCACTGATGATGTGGATCCAGACCCCATTCCATGGCCCTGATGATCTGTCACTGCTGCAGGAGCTGCTTACACAACAGTAATGTTTAACAACCTTTCCTTTCATTTCCTCTTTTTGGACTCGACACCATTCCCACTGCTCCTTATGAGAGACAAGTTCCTTTCCTCACTTGCTGTTCCTGGGAGTTCCCAGGTGCTGTAACCCCTTGGGATCAGTCCCTGGCTGCACTGACAGGTATTTAGCACACTCATCCCTCGATRCCTCGAACAGAGAAGAGCATCACTGCTCTAATCAATAGCTGTCCTCAGGGAGCCTTTTGGAGGATTCTGTTTAGAAAAGGTGTGTGGAACTTAGCTCAGATCTCAACAAGGAGGCACTGCTCTCAAGTTTTATTGATTGCAAAATAATAAAAAGCCACATGAAAATGCAGGTTGGAAGGCAAAGACAGAGTTGTAGAAATCAGGCACTTGATAGGTTAAATTTCCTAATCTGAACTCAGGTGGTGACACTGCTGTTTTTTATAAAATCTTCAGTAAATGACATCTTGCAATAGGTGCTCTCCTCCACCCAGGACTCAAATAGTAGCTGACAATACAGGTCACCATCTATCTATGATTTCTACTTTATTTGCTTAACACAAGCAATGAAAAACAGTTTCCTTCAAAAATTTCCTGTCCATGTTTAATGAGAAAGAATTGCTGAAGAAGGTTATTTTATTGAGGCAGGCTAATGAATAAAACTAGTGTATCAAAATATCGATTGCTGYATACATGCTAAAGTATTTCACTGAGATATTTTGATTGAATTTGTCATTTAGGAAGTGGTTAATGCAGCAATGATTCAGTGAATTACACTGAGCTTTCTTTYCTTTCCCGCAAAGAAATTTGGAACACAACTGTTTTACCATGCTTATCTGAAGTACAAACTATGAGTTTTATTCCAGGAGGGCACAATTTTACAATATAACAAATTTGGGACCAATGTGAAAACCTTAATACTTGTATGGATTTATGAACTACCCAGGAAATAAATATTTTACAGGTTAAGGACATAAGTGTAAGAACACACAGAGTRTGAGAATTTCTGTGTAAGGAACACATGAAGTGCTGCAAAAATGCCRCCTCACACAGAATTCTCAGCTTGAMATTTGTAYTGTGGTYATCCTTGTTTCAGATAACAATAACAATAATATAAAAAAACGTTTTTGTATTTTACATTTCTAGTCTTCTCCTTTCTGACCTTCTCTTTGCTTAAGAAGCATTAACCCGTTATGCCTCACAGCTCTTTTGGTTTACTATTATCACCAACATCATAACATTAAATCTCTGTGATAAAAATATTATTAAACTTTTGCAGATAAATCTCTGGAGAAGAAATTAAATCATGTGGCTTGAAAAGCTAGCAGCAGAACTCAAATGTCTTCACTGCAACTCAGCTGACCAGGAATACACAAATCTCCTTTTTTTTGGTAGTTAAAAATAAATAGAGAAGCAGATTCTTATTTCCCATCACAGTGCTGCTACCTCCCAATCTAGATTTACTCTGACACTCTCCAGGGCAGGATTAGAAGTTATGGAACAACTTCAGTAAAAGCAGCAGCTATGTGAGCTACGGCTGCTCTGTCTGCCTAAGGGAGGGATATAATAAAGGTCTGACAACTTAATTTTTGGGAGTTGAAAGAAAATACCCAGATGTTATCAGCTGGTAAAAATGAATACAGATTCATTCCTTTTAAAAAAGTGTTTCCCATTAAAAAAGGTGTTTTTGTTAATTTTGTGCATCTGTATACAATGGGAAGCTTATAAAAATTATGTTTCATACATCAAAAAATAGATAAAAGCCAGGATAGTGTTTGATAGACAACTGAAAGAATTTCTGTCCTCTCACTCCTGAGTATTCAGCTCATTTGGCACAAAGAGAAGTGCACATATCTACCTCAAAGCAGAGCCACATGATAGAACAAGGCAGGCAGACCCCAATACCCAGAGCTGAGCAGCTCCTGCCAGACCTTCCAGATCCAGCACAAACAAGGGATTTCAGCAACCTCTGCCTGCTTGGGCTGAGCTCACAACACTCAGGAGATGTTTTTAATTTTTTTTTTGTTTGTTTTTTTGTTTCAGACAGCACTACTGTGTTTGTGAAATGCCTCCTCTTATGGGGAGTCAATATTCTCAGTGAAATGGTTGCAGAAGTTTCTTGACAACATAGGTCAGAACTGTAAGTATTAACAAAAACTTGAACCAGGAGAAGGAAYAACATTCTCCCAGTGTCGTTCACACCATTGTACCACAATCATTTYAATCATTATTGTAATTATTCCTGTAACAGCTCTGGAAAGAATAATTAGTCCTTAGTAACCATTAAGGAGGAAAGAAAAGTGAGAAAAAAGAAAATTAGGCTTGCATAATTTAAATGAAAAGTTCATGTCTAAGTATAAAACAAGCAAAAAAAAAAAAGAAACATACACATGTTTTATGTATATGCAATATAGAACTATATCACTTCCAAACTGAAATATGCATGAGAGATTGAAAGATTGATGTGGAAGCTAAAATATCAAAGCTAATTAAGAAAATTAACAATTTGGTATTTTACTGAAAATGCATATAATTAGAATTACAACAGGGTATATATGCTTGGAGGAAATTGAAATAAAACACCACTATGAGACTTCTGCACAAAATGTGAAATTGGCTGGGAAATTTGAGGGAAGAAAAACCAAGTTTATTTTACAATCTTTCCTGTGAGGGGAAGGATGACAAGTGTGCTTCCTTGGCTTTGCTGTGTGTTTTCCTCTCTTCTGTGGCACACTGTCAAATCTGAAATGGCCTCAGAATTCAACCAGTGCCTCATTCAGGATGAACAAATGAAATATGTGAAAGAGGATTAATGTGATTAAAATCGTCACCAGAATGTTTTTTTCCACAAGAAATGCTATAAAAASTTGTTTCTTCTACACTTTCAAATTAATCTCCTTTTGTCAGTGCACAGGTACTATCAGGTAGATGCTCACAGGTGTGTGTGAGGGAGGTATGTAAATGTGTTTACTTTGCTATCAAAGATGTACATTTTAATCCCTGTTCCCTCTACCTTATTCTCTTCAATTAAAAAAGCAAAGTAATTCCTTTCTTTACCATGAGGGACAAACTGGGCTGGAAAACACCCCTTCACCTTTTCAGCTTCACACTTGACAGGGGTGTTACAGCCCCTGGTGRTGCTGAAGTGCTGCCTCAGAGGGACAGGGAACAGTGATTCCCCTTCAAAAGCTCTAATTGTATTCCCAGCAGATCCTTGGGAGGCACAAAGGACGGTGACCCAGCAGCTGATGTGAACCTGGCTCACATGTTGGTCCTCTGTGCTGACTGCCTGGAATGTTCCCATGGCATTGTCAGCTGGAGTGTTTATAAATCTCCTTCTGCTCTATTGAGAAATAATAGTTCTGCCTTTAAAWGGGTGGCCCTTGGCCTGGAGAGGAGGGTGTGCACCACAATAATTATGGACCTTTTTTCCAGGAGGGTTGGTTTGTCTGTGTGTTGGTGTAGAGGGTCAATGTGACAAATAGCATTTTTTGTTCCAAAGTAAGATGGCTATCCTGTAGCAAAGTCAGTTTAAAGAAGATTTTTGTCACTGAACTGGAAAAGAAAAAGATAGYCTTGTCACTTTCCCTTTTTTTAATTTTTTTTTTTTTTTTTGTAGGGGAGGAGTATGTTAAAGATTTCAACAGTGATATTCTTAGACAACTTCAATTTCACATGAAAGCATGTTTCTGCCTCCTCTGCCTCTCCTGTACTGTATTGATAGGTCTTTGGTTGTGCTTACTGTTGTGAAGAAAATTAGCTCTTTCTCATTTCCACTTCAAAACACTGCCTGGCAGGACCATCCTCTTCCTTACCTCAAATGCATTTCGTTTAGAAAGTGCCTTAGAGGAAGATTCTGCTAAAAGTATGAATCCAGTGCATGATTTCAGCAAGGAAGAAAACTACATCAGCATATCCATGTATCTATTAGTGCACACACACAAATGTATACAAATATTTTACATATGTGCCAATATACTTGTAAAGACATGTGTGTGTATTTCTATATGCACAAACACATGTATTAATATACAACTAAACATACAAACCTCATTGCAACGTACAGACWTCAGACACCCAATCAAATTTTCAATTAACTTGGCAATCAGAAGCTTGAGTACTCTGTGTGCTCACACCCATGTGAACAATTGTCCTTTTCAGCCAAAACCACAAAAACTTTATGGATATTACTGTAGGAGTAATAAAATTAAAATTAAGCAATTAGTAGTATCATCATCAAATTGAAGGATGAAAGGATAAATATGCAGCACATGCTTTGAAAACTCCTTTTCCTTTGCCACTGAGGACACGTCTGCTCTTTACCCAAATGTCAATGRTTTGGGGAAGTAGGAAAAACTGTGCATAAGGTACCTCTGTGTGTTGAAGTGAATATTTCCTATGTGGGAAGTCCCAGTGGCCAGAAAACAAAGTGATTCCATGATTTATTGGCATTCAGACAAACTCTGCACAGATTCTCACACTCCTCGTACTGCCTTTAATGTTCTACACAGAATAGCACATGGTTTTCTGCATTCAGATGGTTTCATGTGCTAATTTTACAAACTGTATGCTTGTTCAAAATAGACATCTGGTTTTTACATTCCCAACTCTTAAATTTATTAAGTATCAATGACAAAAGAGTAGCCAAGTAAGTAAAAAAATATGAGGGAAAATAAAGTTCTGTGGAAATCTCTTTCTAGAAATTACTTTTTACATGTCACTTGAGCATATCTGTCTGAAAAGGAAAAAAAAATCTTTCCTATGGAAAAGTAAAATATGGATAAACTTATTTTTTTTCCTAATATAATCTTTGTAGAGCAGCACTATTTGTAATCTTAAATTGGGCTAAAGTGTCAGATTCCATGAACGTGTATTTCTAAGAGATTCTTTGTGAACAATAATCATTAACAATTAATCCATCAAGTTCCTGCTTTCAGATAGAAAAATTGAACTGGAGTTAGTCAGGATTTCTAKCTTGCTTTCCAATGCCACGTTCTGCTTTTCAAGGCTGCAAGCATAACTTTTAGAACTTAGCACTCTGATTACATTGTCAGCAAACTCTCTTCACTTCAGATGAAACAAAAAGTCTCAGTTATTCTGACAGTGAAATCCCTACAATTTGCTTCTGAACTGTTCCTTTCAAGCAATGAAACCACATAATTGTCTACCAGGCTTCAAAACTTTCCATTCTTATTCTGTTAATGTCTGCCTGGAAAAGAATCCCCATACAGAGTGGACTTGTAAGTAATTTCTGGTTTTCCAGTGATTAAGTGGGTAATCACGATTTGAATAATCCAAGTGTTTTAATTTGTGACTAATTACTACGTACAGTTGAAAAGTGGATAAATGAGYAGTAGGGCAGGCAAGGTGACTTGCTGAAAGCATTCTGAATTGTCTTGAGGAAAACTTCTCGTTGCTGTGCCTTWCCTGTTTGACTAATAGTGTCTGGCAGCACTGCACGATGTGTGCTCATTTTTGGAATGAATGGTGAGGAACAATTTGGATAATGGTTCTGCAGAGCCATTGGAAAGGTGAGGGGTGGGAATTSCAGTGTGTGTGTTTGCTGTCACCTGCATGCTCAGTGAATCTCTCAGGGACAGAACTCACTTTGTATCTTGGTCAATTCAGTTGCACTGATCTCTGTCTTTCACATCATTCTGTTGTTATTTAACATAACATAAACTCCATTAATCATTAAGAGGGTCAGAGATTTTCAGGTGGCTGAGATTCTGGCTGGGCACACCCTGAGTTACACAGCTTTGTGATCTTTGTGACAGGAACAGCACAGATCTGCTCCAGAGGAGATGGTTTATGGCAATTATCATATGRGCCAGAGTAGAACACAAGGTTTGATTTCATCACTGCCCATCCTGTAGAAGAGATTTTCATAGGTAAAACTCTATTACTGCCTATACATGGGCAAAAGAACTGGCATTCAGCAAACACAGCAAAGCTGGCACAYGTGAAAGGTTATGGATGTGCCTCAAAAGGCACTTGATAATGCAGAAGAATAAATATTGTATATCGTTACTATCCACTTTCATGAAAACCACAAAGCAAAGTGAAAATGACAATATAAACATTTCTCACTATGATCAGAATGACGAGAAGTCTCTTTCATTTAGATCATTTTATTTCTATTTTCTTTTGGCTTTCATAAAGAACACTCATCTGTGAATTGAGTGAATCATTCCTGCAGGTATTTATTGATTTAGGTGGAGACACAGTTATCAGGAAACTCCAGGCCAAAGAAATGAAAAGCCCCTGCCGAGAAGAATCTGTGTGAATATTTCCCTGGGCTAATTGGATTTCAGAATTTCAGAAGGCTGCTCATAGTTTAAGGCAAATAACTAATAATAATAAAAAAAAGAAGTAAAGAACAGCTTGACTTTCATCCACCTAGGCCTTTGTATAGGGACAGGGGAAAGGGAACTTGCTTTTACTTCCTCTGACATACCTGGAATTCCTGAAATTTAAACCAATTTGAAGGGAAAATTATGTMATTTAGATTTTTGAGAAAATGGAAGCTACCTATTTAAGACCTTCTTGGGGTGGTAATAGAAGTTTGTGTGCTGGAAACCTTCTTTGAAATAAACCTGAAACAAGTTAGCTGGCAGGTAGGTTTGTGCTGCAAGGGATTCTGACAGCCTGTCAAAGTTCCACTTTTCTCACATTCAATCAACCTCTCTCTTCTAAAGAAAGCAGAAAATATGTCAAAATGACAGCTGCCGAAGCATAGCAGGAGCAGCAGCCAGCTAACTGCTAGGCCTATTACCTCAGAAAAAAATCAGGGAAAACTTGTGTAAATGGCACACAATGAATAGGGTTATAATTTATCTGGTCAAGTAGTGTCTCAATTAAAGGCTAATTAACCCTTCAGCTACTATTACGACTGTCTCCACAACTATTTTTGTTTTTGTTTTTATTTTTTTATTTTGGCTCATATAGCAGGAACAAACTGATTTACAATGGGATTACTTTGATGCTTCTAATGACTTTCCAAAATTAATTTGCCACAACATTGAGTAGAATTAATTTGAAAGCAAATCCAGCAGAGACAATAATATAATTATATGGGATTTTAAATGGCTATATTATATTGGGTCAATATAATCTTGATGATCTTAAAAGCTGGGGGAAGAAATAACAGTGTTTGTTTGTCTGAGGTCTCAGTTGCTGCTAATGCTTCTGCTCAGTGGAATTTTGTATGTGCAGAGGGCATTTTTTTCTCACCCAACCTGCTCAGGTTACAGCAGGGATCCAGTCCAGATCTCTGCCCCATTCCCTTCAGTTTAATYCTGGTTTTACCAGCACTACATCCTTTGACAATGGCAGGAGCCTGGTCTCAGACTGGAAGGTTWAAATGCAAGTATTTCTCTGATCCAGCTGTCTTTATACTCAGCTAAACCTGGCTGGAATCTCAGGACAAAGAGAGGCGATGCTCTGACTGCACGGCTCAATTTCCAAAGTCTTCTGCAAACAGCAGAACTGCTCAGGCTTCTCWCAGAAAGGTCATAAAAGCCTTTCTCTGGGAAAATCTTAAGCAACATAAATATATAAAGGCTCCTGACTGTAAAGGTGTGTGTGCACAGAGAAAGTGTGAGACAGGACCAAGCACAGGAACGTGGAGCTCCCAAAGATAGAGTTACAGGGAGGATTTGTCCTAACMCCTGTAACTACACACTTCACCCGTGACATCTTGTACTTCAAAGTTTGAAAAAGAAATGGCATTAGACTTCTTTTGTGAATGTGGGAAGCTTTAGATGGACAGGATACAAATTCTGTAAAATAATACATCTGAAAAACACCAAAATAGAGCAGGAAACATTACATCCCATCTTCCTATAGAGAGAAAACATGAGTGATGTATGTTCTTTCTAAGCCCCCTCTCTAGCAGCTTTTAGTGCTTCTAATTGCACATCTTCTAATGCAAAGTAAAAGCAGGCTAAGTCCTGCCACGGAAATCATCTCACACAAAATCCAACCACTTCAATTTATATGGCTTAATCTTTACTCAGCACATCCTGCTTAAGTTTCGAAGTGCAAAGTGAAGTAAATCTCCTTTTTAAAGGCTGCAGCCATTCACTCCTCACTGTGGCTGAGACCCAGTCTTCAGTGTGGGAAGGGAATCTCTGCTCTGTTACACTGAGCTGTTCAATAAGGCTCRGAGAGCAAATTCCCTCTAAGTAATTTCTAAAGGAGAGCTTTCCAGCTGTGAGGCGTGTTTGCTTGTGTTATATGAGCACCCTAATTACTCCACAAAGAGCATTATGTTCTCATACCCAACCTCTGAGAAAAATTACAATGATATTGCCGTGATAAAAATGGGAGTGAGCAACAATCCCAAGAAAATCAACTTCAACAAGCCATTCTTGCTGTAGCCAACTGTGCAGTCTTAGTCACAGCCTTGACTTTCACATACTTCATTTTGAGAGAACAAAAAGCTGATTTCCCCRTATTTAACTGTAAACAGCCCCCACACAGCCCTTAAACCTGCTTTCTTTACAACTTCCATCTGCTTTCTAATCTGCCTTTGCTTGGGAAAGCAGCAAAAACTTTGAACTCGTGTGACACATTCTTCATTCTGTATCTTTTTCATTAAGGATGCTTGACAGGCCTAAATTCCAACATCAAAATAACAGTTAGGAATGGAATGGCAAGCTGAAAGGACTACARTTCTGTTCTTTGGTTTTAGKCAGCRTCCTTTTCGAGTTGTTTGKTAGCAATACAAGAAAAACAAAAMCAAAAATCACAAAACCAAAACAAAATCCCAGACCAAAGAACCCTCCTAAYTAAGGCCTCTGCAGAGTCATTACCTGTAAGAATACAGCACTGGAGGATTTACCTGTAAGAGTTCAACACTGCTCATTAATTCCAATTCTCAGCCTGTTAAATACAGCTTAGCTCAGTGCAGGATTATAAATTTAGACAGGAAGAGAAAACCAGGTCCCTGTTCTTTACAAGTGCTCATATTTTTGTTTATTTTTAACACACTTCCCAGTATASACAATAACTCCTGAGCTATTTCAATCTCTCTGACTCAATCCTTGTGTCAATCATGAGCCAAGCATTTCACACACAGAAATCTTCACCTGACATTAATTCTTGATACAGTGAAAACACACTGGAGGGATTTTGTAAATAGTTATTTACCAGAGTCTGCAATTAAAACATGATCGTTTGCATTCTTTTCAGAATTAATGATCTGGGTAGATCTTCTCTGACCTGCCCGGAGTCTGAAGATGACAATACACCAAGAGGATACAGCAGAACAGTGACAAAGCAGTGATTACAGCCTGGTGAGCCCCTACCCTGAATGATGTGCCCCAGAGCCCTTTACTGGGGGAGAGGAAGATGGGCACAAAAAGAGAGCATTTCTCTGTAATCAGAAAGTATCAAAAGACAGGACAGGATTTATTTGGGATGCATGAGCTATGTGCATGCACCAAAAAATGAACTGGAACTTGCATGTGAGTTCAGGCCCTAATTATGATACATGAAATGATTTCCTCACAGTCTGTGAGGTGCTTGGAAAACGGATTCTGCTGCGGGCTCTTGATGACATTTGGTGCTCCCGGGTGAGCAAATCAAAATCAAAGATGATTCTCCCATTTATCTTAAGAATACACCAATATATGTTTCTAAACTCCCTAAAACATTSCCCTGCTCTGTGTCCCTCATTCTTAATTCCAAGTCTGCAGAGCTCTAGCTTGATGCACACAGCTTCATTATAAAGCAGTCTGTCTCCCTGGCTGTTGGAAGTGACATGCTCTCTGCCTAAGGGATTAACCAAAAGGGAAAGTTGATCTGAATATCCTGGGGTGGCAGAGTTCTATTGACTCCGTGAATCTCAGAATTGCTCATGCAGTAAAACAGGAATTTTATCCAGCAGGAAAATGAGATCAAGATCTCTCAAGGGACCGTGGAAACTTCTGTCCCTCATTTGAGCATAAATAACATGATAATCATCACATCCTCTTATAACTGCCTGTGCCTTGATTGAAATCAGAAAAAAGAAATGTAATTATAGATATACAGATCTACAGCTTACAATATGTGGGCATTGATCAGATCACTTTTCTAATACTTTTCAATGAGGTGTTCTGATCCAGAGCTTATTAAAAAAAATATCTATTTTAATTGTCATGTTAAAAATAGTAGCTGAAACATACACGTTRTTTCTTTCATTGTTTTTAGGACTTCTCAGAAAAAAAAAAAATTACATCATCTTTGTAACAAAGAATGAGACATTATTTCAAAAATGCAATTAGGAAATTTTGAATAAATATCTCAAACCAAAAAAAAAAATTATTCAAAATTAATGATACAGCATATATACTAAAAGATGTTACTTCTCTCTGCCAAAGTATGATTCTAAGTAACCCACGCTTTTAGTCCTACATGTTGTAACAGCAAATTAAATATTTCTCCTAAAATCTAAAATGCTTAATGAGTTCAATCTAAACAGGCAAAATATTTACTAAACTTACATTCAATGACTTCCATACAAATATACTCAAATATTTCAATAATATTTCAAATCTTGAAATGGGATTTAATTTAGTGTTTTTTTTTTTTTTTTAAACTGCAAATGTATTTTTCAGTAAAGAAGATGCAAAGGTAACATACAGAATTTTGATCTCATCCTTTCTTTTTCTTTCCTAGAAAAGATTTATGCTTTATTTCCTGGTGAAAATGAAGCCTTTCACAATCAAAATAAATTAAATTTAACTGACTTATTTCCATGAAGTGTTTCCAACAATGRCCAGCAGAGCACAATAATCTGTGTTATCTGTTGTGCACTGTTACTATGGAACTGCYGCCAGTGGGATGCTTAAAAATCTCACACCAAGAAACTTTCAAAGTGTTCATTCATCACTGAATTTAATTTATACCTCAACTAAAGGACCAAAATTTGTCAATATAACTATTGGGTAAATATATCAAAGAATGCAACATTCTATATGGAGCAGCAGATTAAATAACCCTTATGACATACTAAGGAAAAAATATATCTTCTCTTGCCTGTGTCTCTGATACACATCAGAGATTTGATGGGATGGTGCCAAGATTTCCTCCTGCATGTGRCTGTCAGTTTACTGCTTAAGATAATACGTTTTGGTTCATAAAATGATTGGATCTAAGCTTTAATTTGTAAAGCCCTCATCCTCATATGCTGCTATATTTCCTTTCTGTGAATTAGTGCAGCTTTAATTTTATCAGCAAGATGGTTGGGGATCCACGAGAAAACTCTTCTTAAGCCAACAGAAAACCAATTTTATTTGAGAGAGAGAAAAAAAAATCTATTAACAGACATCTAGTGCTTTCACAGGATTGATTCTTTTATAGAGCACTGGCACTTTTGGATGACCAGGCAGCAACAAAATCAAGGTGGTCWGTGCTGTTTGACAGTTAGACAATCATTTATTCACACAAGCCTGGTAAGCTCTTTTCGAACTCCTGCAGGAAGGAGAACTTCAATTAAGAGTGAAGAGCAAGTTGCCCCTGATGTTATTAAAGTCAGAATAAAAGCAGGCTGCCCATCTCTCCTGTAATCTCAAGTTTTTAAAATATGACCCAGAGCCCTGTTTTTCCACATCATGTGTTACCCCAAAGCTCTGCTGCCATCCCGCACTCAGGGACAGGATTTTAACCCCTCCAGCTGAGAGCTYCAGCCATCCCTGCAAGCACATGGCACGGCAATAAAAAGGAGAAAAGCAAATAGGTGTCTTTGTTTTTCACAATGAACTGTGTTCAGTGAAGAGGGTGAGAAACCTTCAGACTACTTTGTGTAAAAAGAGAGACTGTGGGAGTCATAGATCTTTCATCCCTTCTGTCCACTGCTTCATCTGCCTCTGTGTGATGGAACAGTGATCCAAACGAGGACATAAACAGAGTCCCCACCCTTGCAGATGGGTGACATTTGACACCCTTGCTCCTGTTACCTCAGTTTCATGTTTTTTTTTTCATGGTTACAATTATTGCAGAGTTTATTTAGAATGCAAGCTCTGCACTGACTTAGCTTTGTGCTGAGTGCTCGCTGTTCGAGGGTGCCACGTGACGCTGGCGCTGCTGCAATATTAGCACATGAAAATGGCTTTTTGGCAAACAAGTAAATCAGAGACAAAGCATGCTATGCACAGACTGTAATTATGGCTGCATACTTTTTCATCATGGAGTGAAAAAATTTAGAACAGTATTTACTGTTGTAATTAAACTGATTCCCCCAAGAACTACAATGAACTTTAGGAGGTGATAAATAAACGCAGCAGCAAGCTGTTCCTTTGAGATTTACACTCTGATGATAAGATCTCTTGAGTTCCTGGAGAGAGAAGAAGAAGGTAGGTTCATAATTTATCTTCTTCAGACCTGGTCCAAAACCTATTAGAGTCATTAAAAGTCTTTAAATTGATTTTGCCCAAAGTTCATTCTAAAGTAATTTTATTCTTGAAATACAGGTTTTAATTTTCTAATGCTAAAATTAAAACAGAAATTGCTTATCATTTCCCTTTGAAATAAAGGGTTTAATATTTACTTTAGATAGAAATGATTGTGATATTTTTCACCTACATTTTCTGTAGAGAAACAAAACTATTATCTGACCTAAAACAAAGATACTTTTTATAGATCTGCACAATCATCAAGGAATATTTAAGGGAATTTGAAGTGTATATAGCTGGATGCAAATAATTTTTTTCAGAAAGTCTTCACATTTAAACAAGAGAGCAAGAGTTCCTCTTTCTGAATGYCTATTTAGAGGTCTATTTCTCTTTTCATGTCCATAGAAGTTATGGTTTTCTCCAAGTAACAGAGAAGTAAAACATTCATCAGTGGTTTATAAGCCTGGCAGTACTGCACATGATCTCAGGGCTCTGGAAAAGGAGAGGACAGGAGTGCTGGGCTGGCTCAGGGCTGGGAGCTCACCCTTTATTCCTGGGCCTGGAATGACAATGTTTATTTCACCTGCTGCCCATCTGGGGAAACATTCCAGAAGCGGAAAAATAATCTGTCAGCTATATGGTTGAAAAAATCCAAATATGCTGCAAGCATCAAGGTGGCTCTCTACAGGAAAGGTGAGAAATAATTTGTACCTATTATTAATTTAATTTTATTGCCAGGGTTGGGTTCCCTCCTTTATTCAACTTCTGTATTCAGTGTGGCTTTTTTAAAATGAATTTTTTTCACAACTTTCTCCAGCACACTTAATCAAACAGAATCATCTTTCCAGTTGTGTGGAGTAAGAAGTATCCATCTCCTCCTTAAGAAAACAGACAACATGAAAGGGGTCTGGTTTTGGGAAATGCTCCTTCCTCAGTTTTGATTCTTCCTGTAGTAATTGTAGTTACTTGCACCACTTTACAAGGAAAATCCTTATAGAKAAACAGTAATATTCACACAGAACACTGCTACTATGGCAAGAATAACAGGAGACCTGACTTGGGAGAGGGAGGAGTAGATGAGGRTGAGTGCAGGAACCCTGGGATTTCATATTTTCTGTTCTGGTCTCTTCCACAGAGATGTGGAATATGTCGGACAAAAGCACTCCAGAGAAATGCTTTACTGCTATAGATTCACTAAATGGGAATACCAGAAAGAAARTACTGCTCTTTATTTCAGGTAATTTCTGAATTCAGACACTTTTTTTTGAGTGTCTACTTTTTTTTTTCTTTTTGAGAGCAAAGGTATGCCAGTCACTTGATATTACCATTGAATCAAATATATCATTTTTTAAGTTGATCCTCAGACTACAACAAAATGGGGCAGTGTAAAGCCAAAGTCTTTTAAGAAACAAAATATTTGATGGAATAAGTCACAAAAAACCCCAACTAATTAGTCTTTAAAAACTAAGCATTTACTTGTACTGCAGTAACAAGCAGTTACACTCCCCTGGAATGAGTAGACTAGTAGGACAAAACAGCAATTAATATGGGAGTAACATGTTCACTTTTTTTAAGACACAATGTGAACAGAATCCCACCTGACAGACCTATGGACTAAATTTTTCAGATGAAAGGACAGGTTCCTGTGATCAAAGTTTGAATTTCTAATGAAMAGACTTGCATTTTTTACAATAACAGTAATAGCAGAGAGGATTAATTAATCGGCTTTTTCAGTCCTACCTAAATCATTATTTTCTTTCTAATCACAATGCAGCAATTTTAATAGAGCAGAAACAAGARTTTGCACGATTTGGTCTTAAGTATATCAGCTTTGTTCATTCTGATGCAACTCGTCCTTCCCCAGGGGATGTACACTGTCATTTTATTTAGTTATTCTACCTATTTTTACTTTAAAAGAAAAAGCATCTTTGACAAAGACCTCTGGCAACAAACTCAAGGCATCTCACTGTTAGATGCATTCYGATCACAAAGTTTCCTTCTATCTTGGTGGTGAATATAATAAGTAAGAGATATCCCTTGTTGTGTAAATTACATCTACTGGAACAAAACCATAAAACTGATAGGACAAAAATCACGTTGAAAGCTGCAGTCTGGTACAYGTGACATGAAAACTTGAAATGAAGAAAGAAAACCTCAAAACCAGTTTGGACACAGCTGGTTCTTGCTTTTGACTCAAGCTGCTCTCATGTAGAAAGGTTTTATTTTTGTGGAAACTCAAAATCTTAAGAGCAGTGYAATGAAAAAAGTCAACAAAGTCAACACCCCTTCATCTGTTGATGAGAGTATTGGGTTCTCATTCTGAAAATGCTGAATAAATAATTTGGGATCTCTTCTAAACAGTAGAAATGTTGAAAAGACAATCTTAATACAGAACGGAATTTGGACTCCATCTGACATTAATCCACGGAAAAAGAAAATCCTCTCTCAGGATCATTTTATRTCATTTTGTAAGATAGAATAGTCAAAAGGATGGATCACATCAGAGTGGACAATTATCTAGAGGTGTGAGGCCACAATWAAAAATAACTTCTTCACCTCGAATCCATGCATCTGCATTTAATACAAAGAAGCAGAGAGCATAAAATTTAAGGATRGATTACCATGCATGTGGTGACTACAGTAGCCTGCCATGATTATGGCTTAAGCAGATGCCAGAAGACGGAAATATTGATCAACAYAAGTCAAAAGAACCCCAAGAGTTTGCAGATCTTGTGCAGCTCAGTTGTGTGGATAACTTGACAGCTGGAGAGAGTCTTTATTAATACTGAGGGAAAGAGAGAAACCTGGGAGGGGCAGAAGCTGAGGGCTGGGATCTCCAGGAGTGTCTGAGGGGCCCCATCCTGGCAGCRATCCCTGCACCACTGGAGATGTGCACAAGTGCTCACAGCATAGCTTTGGCTCCCAGAAGGTTGTGGCATAACCAACAGAATMATTTCTCTTTCTATTTGGATGGGTATAACATGTGTATATATAATTTATAATACTGGCTATTTCTGAACATTGAAGAAGAAAACCCCCTAAAATAAATAAGCAATGCTTAAAAGACACAGCATGTCTGGTTTGGAGCTTTAGGAAGKTAGATAAATGTTTTTGATAGCCTTTAAAAAGGATCACAGAGGGTAATTAATRGASACACTGAACTTGTAATAGTTTAGAATAGARGATAGGTCTCCTGGCTGCATAAGAACTATTACTACTTTTCAACAAAGATGAACTGTTMAAGCACTCCTCATATCGTTTGTTTAGTCTGTTTCTCAGAACAGCCTCATTTTCAAGATTCATTTCTGCAATTGCTTTTATCACACTCATTTTCTGTACACAGGAAGCAGCACCTCTGTCTCTTTTTGCCCTGTACAATGAATAAAGGGTCTCTAGTCTCTCTCACCACAGTCCCCTCAGCTCAAGGTGGTTTTGTGCTGTGTAACAGAGCACAGAAAATGTTTGTAAAAGGGGATATCCAATAGATGAGGGCTATTTTCTTTTGGGTTTTACCCTGTCATACTCTTTTCACAGCTCTTTACTAATAATGCAGTTCAGGTTACATTCATCAGCATGCCCTATACTCTATTACCAAGTACTTATGCTGACATTAATAATGTATATACTGATAATGCTTTTGATTCCAAAGTGCCCTAAAACATTCACTAAACACCGCCCCAACCTGTAAGTGAATCTGGCTCCCTCATGCAGCCCTCTCTGAGCAAAGGGTGACAATGCCATTTGCAAGGGCAGCTGACATAAAAAGGACATAAAAAATGCAAATGCATGTGAGATGCAGCACAGGAATGAACCAGTATGCAGCTGTGCTAATTTCTGAGGATGAAGAACTGCAGACTGACATGATAGTCCAGCTTGASTGAACTGGTGGGAGACAGCTTTGGCCCAGCAGAGAAGGCCAGTGTGCATTCTGCCTCATGGGAGCACTGTCTTTAAACAGAAACTGGAACAGGGCTTGGGGAATTAACCATTTATCAAGGGAGATAAAATAAGCAGATACACACATAGCACTGAATTGTTAATATTCCCATTTTCTTGGCTGATCACTTCCTCACCCTACTGAATGGGTCTGCCTACCCATCTTGCTTATACTGAACARAAAACCTATCAAGCTGATAAATATTATCCAGTTTTGGTTTGCTTTTTTTTTCATGTCAATACATATTTTTTAATATCCATAASCTTTTTCACTTGTATATGCTATGACCAGAAATAATAACACCACAAAAAGAGCCAGAGCTTCTATCCGAACCAATCAACACCTCATGGATGTTACAAATAATTCACTTATCTTGTAACACGTTCCTCTTAGAATCTAAAATGTAGCTGCCCAAAGATTTCACATAAATAAGAACTGTAAGTACAGGTAGCATTGTATAAAGAATGGCTGTTCCTATAGGGAGGCCAAATAAAATTAATAGTTTTGATATCGTATGGTCAGTTGTTATTTAATCATTTAATTAAATGAATGTAAAAGTATAAGTGATGACTGAGACAAATCTCAACTCTGCTAATGGAAAAATGAGTCAATGGAAGTGGCAAAATGGACAGGCTGCATTCAGAGGTCAATGACAATGGGGAGGTTTTGCCACATTAAAATTTAGGACACAAACTTTGCAGAACTGCTTGAGGGAATTATGATTCTGATTTTCTTTATTCTAAAGCAAGAAGTRCCTTATGGCAGTAACTTCCCATTTCCAGAGGCTGGCCATTCAAGTGGACAAAATAGGCACAAATCAATTATTTATGGTAGAAACTTCRTCTTCCAAAGGGAGGATTGWATCMCTGTATYTTTGTTTTGTTTAAACAGGACRGTGGAAAAGATTCACCAWATTTTCTGAATGTTTGTTGGAAGACAGAAAAATGACAAACTGTGAAAAGGGCATATTTTTTCATTAATAATGAAGCTRGAGTCCATAATCCAGAGTTTTGAGCCTTTAATTTACAATTTAACTGGCAGCTCAAACATCCGGATAAGACAGCAACTGAAATAACATTTTATCTAAAGGCTTATCTCTTCCATCAGAAAGGGTATGAGGAATTAATTCTAAGTTTATCCTGTGAGATCACAGAGGGCAAAGCTAGTGAGATATGCTGGATTAATCCTCCAATATCTTAAAAGCAAAACTCATTGGAGAGGCCAATAGACAAGGGGAAAAAAMCCAGCAAATACAAAATTTGACRAAGGTTACTTGCATTTTGAATATGYCTTGAACTSGTTTCTATTCTCCCAAATTATCTTAGTTTTTCATTGCAAGTAGATGTATAAAGTAATAAATGGCTCAACTAAAATATTTCTTTTTCTGATTTAGAGTTAAAAGTTTAGCACAAGCTCTTAACACCTCTCAACYTGAACAAAAGCTGTAAATCAGTTTCCCTGTCACAGCAGTGTCCAAGCAAAGCCTTGTTCATCACGATCTGGGTGGATTAGGCCTTCTCTGAGTGAGGATTGTACAAAATGAACTACTGAGACCATCTCCGACGTAAATTATGATTCTAGTTGGTTATTCTATTTCTCAGTTTAAGCAATAATGGCATTTATTGTTCTTTTCTTTCTTRTTATAATTAAATGCAATCTGTATTTCCTTTAGTCCAAAATGGACTGAAGTCCACACTGGAAAGGTAAGGCCTTTCTGTTTATTGCTTTATCCATCATGTAGTCAGCAGAACAAACCAAAGCTGAGCTGCCATTTAATCAGAATACATTCCAAAATCAGAGATGGATTTTGTTACAGAGTCAGGACTAGTGTGAGTTTTGGTTTTAGACAACAGTTTTTCATGTGCTTTGTTTGAGATTCATGCAGCATAGATTTATCTATGTTTATTTTATCAATAATTAGTTATTGTGAAATTTTACTCTTCTGTTGCTGTTAGAGAAACAAATTCCTACTCCCTTTCAAACCTGATGGTGAAWAAAAGCTCCTCAAGGTCTAAGAACCACCAGCTCTCCGCTGCTGAATCCCAGCAATTCTTACAACTATTTGCTCCMGAGCAGTGGTCTCACATGCTCTTTTGACAGACTTTATTTAAAACTCGAGAAAAAGAAACAAAGCCTATTTTGCAAACTGAGAAGCTAATGTTTACTGGAAAAAGAAATACTGTCAAAYTTGCACATTTCTGCTTGTGGAAATTCTCTGATCACCAATATGAAATATCTTTCAATGGGAAGTTTCAGCTTCTGGAAGCAGCTGAACTATGTTAACATTAAAGGCATGAAAAATCCAAAAGAATAATTCACTTTGTTTCTCAGTTGAGCAAATTAGCCCAAACTCAAGTCACTGATAATCCAGTGAAGCAAGTTTTTGCACAGAAGTTGCTTCATTTATTTGGCAGTTAGAAGAGCAGACAGTCCTACAAACACAACTCRAGATTTTTGAGAGATCAGCTGAAGTTGCCCTCACACTTTGGATTAATTTGATTAGATTTCTTGGCTCTTGTATTAGAGGCTTAACACTGTCTCTCATAAGTAGAAAAGAAATGCAGGTGAAAACCTTGTGTTCTAACTCAAATAGATAACCCTGCTTTTCGCAAAGTTACTACATTTTACTTTTCAGAATCTGTTGAGACTTTGACTTTTTGTCAATAACAAAAAATTCAATCAACAGATTAGAAATCCAAAAGATACAATGAATTTTCTTTTTCTCCCCAAAGAGCTTTTCTGTGTTAATCACATAAAATGGAAAGATTGAGCAGTTCAGCCATTTTCACACTAGATCCATTCAACCCTGATTAATGTAGGTGTTTTGGAAACTGATACACTGAGAAGATTCACAGCATTCACTGYCTCTCACACTTCTCCTTTTAGCCCTGGAAGTGTCTGTGAGCACATACCCAGTTTGTGAAATAGAAAATATAACAAAATTGGCTACTTAAGCCAAAAGGTTTGTTCTGACACTTAACTTTATGGCACTATTTGTCTACTAATGAAAAAACACTTCACAAGAAATATTTATATACCATAACATTGGRGCATATTATTCTGGACCACACACATATGTTTATAACACCTCAGAGTTGCTCAGACTTAAAAGGAGCATTCAGGCAGCCTAGAATGTGTTCATTTTATTTGYAGTACTGTTTGGCCCAGCCTGCTGTCCATCCTGCTTTGAGACAAGCARCAAAGAACATCTTAGCTAGACCAAATATGAGGATTTGGGGTGTACATCTGCTTCCTGGAATGCAGGTAATTACAAAGACTTGTTTTAGATTAAGCCTTTTTTTGCTTATTTAAGGCCTTGATTTTCCAATAAAGCAGTGTGCTGTTGAAGTGCTCGGTGTGTCAGTAACACAGGACAAAAGTCCATATTGTGCATTTCCTTTGTCTGAATTATGTAACAACTTAGAATGTAAAAGGATTATTGGATTATTGTAAAACCACACAAAGATCGGAACACTGCACCAGGGCAGAGCTGATGCTTACACACAAATGCTGGGCTTAAAGGCACCCCAGAAGAGAGGCACAATTAAAACACTGCGAGGGCCTGGAAACTACAGCTCAAACTGGCAAAAGACACATCCCCACAAAAGAGAGCAACATCTGCTCCCTCTGAAATCAGCCCCACCACGGCCAAAATACAGGGAAAAGTTWTGTCACAGCACTGGCCTTGTGTGATTGAGGATGTCTGGTGACAGCACACACACCTGTGTGTCACCCACCAACACCCACACCTGCGTGTGTAAGAGACCGTACGGAAATCCCTCAACTGTCTCACAATCATCAAGATGGACAGAGACTGAACACCCCAAAACTCCCAAGAGGGGAAGGGGGACTTTTGCTCACAGAAGTCCGAGGCAGATCAAGGTGGGATGTCTGCCCAGTGCCGGTGCTCAGGCTGCTGAGTACAACGTGTAAGCTATGGATGGTTGCACTGTTCTTACTGCGAAGGCGGAGGAGAACTGCCTGCTTTGTGCTGTACACCTTACAAAACAATGGACATTCTTTCCCCACCTCTTGGCCGGTTTTCCCCCTGCTTCAGAACACCTTGGCCAGCTGTCATACACTTTCAAAAAGATTATAAAGAGACTCTCTGAAAAGACCCTGACGAGATCTCCCCAATGGACTTCGACGAATCCATGGAATCCGGACCCCGAGGATTTCGTGTGAGCTGTTGGTAGCTATAACCCCACTCTCCTCTCTCTCTCACTTTCTCTCTTTTTGTCCCTCTCACCCTCTTCATGGTGTAAATCCAATAAAATTGCTCATGATCTTGAATAAATACTTGTTCCCTATTTTCTTTTGCACTCTGAGATTCGGTTAAGGAACCATCACGACTTCTGCTTGGATTAAGCAGATTGTGACAGTGTGTCACCCACCAACACCCCCACCTGTGTCCCCCAGCACAGTAGGTGACCACAGCCACTGCATGGTCATGCACTACCAGGTCCATGCCCATTTTTAGATGACTGCAGGTGGCAGAGTCACCTGAGTGCAGGTGACCATGGGGGCTTTACCCCTACACTGGATCTTTGCATCAACAAACTTGATCTTGACACCACCTCTATTTCTTTTCCCCGTACCACTACCTGAAAAGAAATCTTCAACTAACCTAAAGATGTATTATCTCTAAGTAAATAATAACAATGTCTCATAGCAATGAAAATTTACCTTYTCCTAGGCTGAAACATTTACACATAACTGCTAACATATTTTCTCCGTCTGCATCATTTTTTACAATTCCTTACTTATTTTCCCTAGTATGATGGTGTTGGTTTTGGTTTGTTTTTAAATTAAAATAAACTCCTGGTACTTTTCTTCCTCCAAAAAAGCAGAGTTCCACTCAGAGAAAGGCTGCTGGACACAATGTGCACAATGTGCACTGCTGGCTGGACAGGCTGCACACAGGCAGTTGAACCAGCCACAATCCTTGCCACTTGGTCCCCTCCTGCAGGCTGTGGACACTAAAAAGGCATCCTGTGTTTCAAGCAGGGAGCAGATAATGCTGGATGATTAAACTGTGGTGGGAGCTACATGGAAATTCCTCACAAAAAAACCAACCAACCAACCAAACAAACAAACAAACAAAAAAAAAACCAAAAAAACCCCACCATACTGCAGGTGCAGCAGGCAAGAAATGTGGAAATGCTGATTCTGTGTTATCATAACCCCTCAGCACCAACCTCATGCCCTGCAATCTTCCTCCTTTGCCCAGTGCTCACCCTGCTGAGCCTCCACCTCTGCCCTGGCCCTCCCTGTACGTGTCAGAGCTCAGCTGTGCTGCCTGAGCAGGTTCCTGCTGCAGCACCAGGAGAAGGAGCACRATTGGGACTGAACTCCTCATTTCCTGCCCCCACAGGCTGCTCTCCTCCCTTCTCCTCCCAAAATGTGCCAGAAGAGCAGTGTCACTCAAGATGTGTAGTGAGTGGAAATCTGTGGTGCCCAGGAAAGAAACAGAGGAAAGGTGGGGTTTTTTTGTTTTTTTTTGTTTTTGTTTTTTTTTTTTTTTTTTTTTTTTTTTTTTCCGGGTAGCAGAACAGATGAAAAAGCTTTCCACTGTCATTTTGAACTGCAGCTTCTCTTGTTAAACCCATTAATCTTGATCAAAGTGAAAGGACACCTCGTCAGTGGCCCCTGTTCTTGAGATGCACTAAGCCCTYGTGCAGGAAGTTCTGCAGTACCACAGCACTTGGTGGGTAACAGATCTTTTATTCAGACTGTGGAATTAAAGGTGCTGCTCATTATCAATAAAAGAGAAGGGCACATCATGAGAGACAAAAAGAGGGCAGAACATGAAGACAATCTAAAGGAAAAAAAAATAAATCAGCTGGCCAAGACACAGGTTTCTTTCTTTTTCTTTTTGAAGGGAAATGTTGGAATTTGGCACAAACTCTGAGGATGGCTGTGCTCAGGTGTGACTACCATCAACAAATGAGTCCAAACTTGCCTCTGGGGAGGTTCACAGCAAAATTCCTGTTTGTTTTCAGTGGAACAAATTCATTACTGCTATAAGTTCATTAATATGCTGACTATAGCTGGCTGAGCAAAAGAAAGGCTATGGGATTGAAAGGAGGAAGTAAGATGGATCAGATGGCTGGATCAAAACATGTAAAATACTGCAACTTTAAAGCACCAAATTAGGTGCATACCTACTCTCCTGGGATTGCACCCTCATTAYTGAAAACAATATTTAAATCCACGTAAGAGTAGAAAAGACCGGATTACTCTGTGTGACACGGAACTAATATTGTCCTTTGAGCTTTTCCCTTTAAAAAAATTTAAGTTGACAGCTCCAGTGTCCCTTTTGCCAAAATTTATGATACAATTTGCTGAATTATATAAAGCCCTAGCAAGAAATGACACATGTGGGATGACTTTTTATTTGAAATTGTGTTTCTTATACCAAGGTTCATCAAGCTGTTTCATATTTATTCCTCTGATTAATGATATGTCAGAATTCTAATTCTAGCACCAATTTATTGCTTGTTGGCAATTGGAGAATGAAATAGCTATGTAGGCAACATGCAATATTGATTTTTATCCATCTTCTTTGAGCTCCAGTAAATGATTCCCAAATGTGCTTTGTTGTTGCAACCTAACTAAATATTACAGTCTTTTTCCTACCATCCAATAATGCTGTTACTGGTGTAGCATATTCCTTAAAGAGCAACAGTCTGCTATGATTTGATGTCAGGTAGGCTGAATTATAGGTTTTCTATTTAAAAATTGTTGCTATTCAGTTATCTCACTCACAGAGACAGATCACATCTTCCAAAGGTTATTGAATATTGGTGAGTTTTTAGTGTGCTGAATAAAATAATAATAAAGAATAAATGTGTTTTCAAGTGTTTTTATATGAAATTTGGTGTATTTAAAGTTACTCCTTGCAGAAGACCAGAGATGGGAGATAATGCWAAATTTGCAAACTCACCTTGTGTATTTTGGAGCTGGATCTATCCTAACACCCATTTGACCAAAGACAGCTGATCAAGGCAGCCCTAGAGAAATAAAACATTCTCCTCAAAGGCAGCCTGGGCTCCAGGTTCTGCACTTGTGTAGTCAGTGTTCCTTTACAGAGCTTCAGACCATTAACTTTCCTGTAAGGCAAGAAGAAATGACTATTTGCACTTAAGACAGTCTTTTGAAAGAAGGCTTTCACGTCCTTTTYAATATGAGGAAAGGAAGTTGATCATAATCTTGATTAGGGGAGGGATGAAAATTTTAATTGGGAGTGATGCAGATATRCTTGGAGGAGGGAAAGCAAGAGCAGCTCTTGGTGAAAGGTGCAGTGCACACGTGCTGAACGATGGAAAGGAGCTGCTAGGGCAGGACTGGTTAGACATTGTTTGCATGAGGAGAAGAAATCTGACTGTTACTGGCCAGTACTAAAATTCAATAGATGAAGAAATGTGCTCAGSATTATCTTTAAGATTTTAGAAACCACATATTTTATGTAATTCTAGTGCTGCTAAGATATGGAAAAGGTAATTTGAGAGGAAAAGAAAAAGAATCAGACATATCCGCAGCCCATATTTTCTAAAGCTTGACTTTAGTGCTCTTTAAGCAGGTAAATAATGCCAGGGCGATTTTTTAAAAGCCTCTCTTTCTGAATTTATATGTCTGTAAGACGTTCAAAATCCCAGTGCCTACCTGCCTTTGAAAATATGGTTCTTAGCTTCAAGWTAATGCCAGATGTACCAATCCTCAGAATCTTCCTCATTTGGATACTCTAGTGCTTATGTGAGCAATAAAATATATTTTAATATATTTTCTTTCAAAAAACCCATTTCCATTTTAGTTAAAAAACATAGTTGGGACTGCAGAGGCACATCTGTGACTACAGAAGGCTGGGTTCACACTGTGGGGTTGTACATATAAGTCTGGGTCAACTTTTCAGGAAAGCAACCTGGGCTTCTTCCTGTTTGAGGGCATGATAAACTTGAGCTTCAACATGAAAAAATAAATCAGGAAGTTGATAATCAGAAATGATTACGTGTCAGGTCTGTGATGGTCAGTGACAAGGGTAGAGGCTGGCCTAATGCCCTTCCTCAGTTCCTTGCAGCAAGGCCATCCCCTTTTCCATCCCACTCTGGAATGCAGTTGGTTTCCATACAACACCTGGTCCTGTTTTCCAGACTAAGGTATTTTCTATCCCACAGCTCCTTTYAATCCTGCATTTATTATATAGAGGATATGATAACCTCTTTGGTTTTCAGGAACCTCTCAACCCCCTTCTCTGTGGAAATTGAATGTTAGGAAGGCAGGTCCCTAGCCACCCACATTATAAAAGCACAATGACATAGATTATTATTCTTTAAAGAAGGTCTGGTAGACAGCCCAGTGTATCAGGGTTGTGTCCAAGGCCCACTGAACTCAATGAAAATCCTCATGAAAATGAATATTCTTACATCTTCCTTAACTGACTTGTTGTAAGTGCTTTAAATCCTAAAATTTAAAACTTAGTTAATAATTTGTAAGAACTTAAAATGATTATTTTCAACAGCTTGCTCCTTACTACAACTAAAAAACTGCAAGTTGAACATTTGAACAGCTTGTTCCTCTGCTGTTTGCATTGTTTTGTTTGCTTTTCTTGTTGTTTCTGCACGCCCTCAACTCTCTTCTCATGTCTTCCAGTTGAGTATATCTTTGGTTCTGTGACTTTTGGAACAAAAGTAGTGTTCCATGAAAAAAAAAGCAAACTAAAGAAAAGCAGCAGATTTCCTTTCTGTCTTATTGTTATGTTGCACCATGTCACACAACAAAAGAATGAAAATGAGACAGACAAGAAAATGACAATCCAGGTGGCAGAATTATTTTTTCTCTTTAYTTTTGAGAAGAAAACACAGCAGAAAGTCTTATTATTATAGGAAGGTTGAGTGATTTATTAAAAAAGCTTGTTATCAACACAAGACAGCCTGTTACTGGTGTGCTACATATTCCTCACAGCTGAAGTGTGAACAAAATTGGTGAGACCAATTATAGCAAAAGTCTGATACATACAGACAGTAGAAACATCTCTTGATCAAAGACAAGCTGGTGGAAATATTTTGTGCCTTAGACTTTCGCTCATCAGAAGTGGCACCAAGAGATCACAAGTGAAAGGTTGTAACGTGGGATTAGGATTTTTCATGATGTTAAAGCAACATGTTGGGTAGTGCCCTGTTCTTCTGCCAGGACAGGCAGTGACCCTGCCTTCAGGCCAAGGAAATGCCCCTTCTGGCTGTGCCAAAACAGCAAATCTCAACTCTCTGAGCTCCTACTGACTGTACTTCTATTGCTGCCTGACAGGCATGCACTGAGATTAAACCAAACTCACACCACTGACATTTCTGCGTGTGTGTGTGTGTGTGATTTCTTTCGTTCTCTACGTTGTTTATTCAGAGCTGGGTTGTTTTTTCCTAGCAGAAGAAGTCAAATCTCGTTTGGTTTATCAGTCTATCAACAAGCACAGATGTTCCCCAGGGCTTGCTGAGAACTCAACAGGATTTAGCAGCCACCCTGCATGTGTCAGAAGCTGGCCCAGTGCCCTTCCTCAGCTCCTTGCAGGAAGGCCATCCTCTTTTCCATCCTCTTTTCCATCCTCTTTTCCATCCTCTTTTCCATCCCCTCTATTAATGCAGTTGGTTTTTCACAGGCTGCTCAAGTTTTACGCTTTCCAGGAAAGAACCTTTTCATTTCTTCATACCAAGATGTCTTTTTAAATCTTGTCTGAGCAACCGAACCTCCTGCTCCTGTATGTTGGCCTCTGGTTTTGTCTTCAAACCCTCTAATCTTGATTTTGCCTCCTGTCCATCAATCCTGGCCCAAATGTTTATCCCCTGACTGCAATCCTCTGGGGTCCATTCAATCAAGTATTCACAGAACCTCAGGCTCTGTAGGAGCACAGCCTCAAAAAATTCACAGCTCTTAAAACATTCAATCCTACAGAGCCGTTACAGACAAAAGAAAGAGCTGTGAAGATTACCTGGCTCAAAATGAAGCAAATCCAGTGAATAAGGCTTTAAAGGAGGTAAAAAAAAAAAAAAAGAAAGATAAAGAAAGGATAGTGTTCTCCWGCACCTAGATCTAGCACCTGAAATTGCCCAAATGACAGGATATATAAAGGTTAGAACAGTGGAATTTCCCAAGAGCAGGGCCTGAATGAATTTTCAGGAAGACAAATGCTTTGCTTCTGCTTAAGCCATAAATTCCTGTTATTCTCAGTGAATCCACAATGTGGTCACCCGGTGGTTGATCTACTCTTTATTTCATTTATCTCATGCTACAGAGAAAGGAGGAAAATGGAAACCACAACAAAAGCTGTAGCAAATGAAGTATGTGGAAAAAAATAGCAAGAGCAGRGGTCTTTTGGGAATAAAAGCAATCCAATCTTGAATATAGAAAACTGTTTGCAATATTTCCCAAAATGAASTAGGTACAAGGAATCACAGCCATAACCTCATCTTTATTCATCTCCTACTATGCTATTTCATGGTTCTCCAGAAAAATCACCCAGGAACTACAGCTGTTGTAAAGCATAATTCTTCTGATATGTGTGGTGCTCTCAGATAATGCATCCAAAGTCATCTTGGGAGCTCTGGGAGCAACCAGTGCTCTGGGAGATAGAACTTGAAATGAAAACCCCAGCTTTTCTTTAAAAAAGCTGTCAAGACTATAGGTTAATCCTTATTTCAGAAATATTTATATATATATATATATATATATATATCTTTTTTTTAAATTTGGGTTCAAATCATTTCAAGTCAATTTTAAAGATGTGGTCAAAAGTAAGTGTAATTGTCAATCTGCATGAGTTCAGAAACTAGGAAAAAAACCAACAAACCATAAACCATAAAAAACCCAACCTGTGGCTTTTAAGTATTCCCCTCTACTTCMCYGATGTACTTAAATGAAAACAACACAACCAAAAACCATCAGAACGAGTGCAGACATAATTTAAAGCAAGAGTAAGTATCTTTAATTAAGCTCTCTTTAGAGTCTCTTTAGAATGAAAGCTTATAGGGTTTAATTCTTCATTGAAAAACAGTAAGAGTGCTTACTCACCATACAGGATTTTTTCAACTTCTTGCAGCCTTAAAAGAAATCTATTATAGATAAAAAGAAGCTTAAATAGCACATATTACATCTTGCTTTTGTTTGTATGTGCTGAAGAGTATTCAGAGTGGACYACATCTTAGACTTGCACTAATCCTTAAATAATTACTATTCATCTACTCAGTGCTGGAAAACCTCATGGAATGTGACTTTGTTCTGCTGCCTTGTCTAATCCGATTCAATTACTTCAGTTCTTTCTCCCAGAGGTCTCACATTTAGAAACTGAGCACTACACGTCTCCTTCTCCTCCTACCATCCCCCCAAAAACGGAAAAGAAAAATTGGAAGGCAAAAAGCAAGCAAGAAAGAAAGAAATCAATTCMAATGGAAATGAACTGTACTTTCTTACTATTATTATTTTGGTCCTTTCCCAAATATCAGTCCATCAATAAACATGAGAAACAGCTCGTAATTCACAAAGCCTTCGGCAACTCTGTTGTGATAAAGGCAAATTGGTCTGGCTCCACRAATGCAGGAGATGGGAATAAGTTCAGTGGTTTGGACCAATTTGAATGGAAGGAAATGGCAGAAGGCCCTGAAGCTGCACAAGTGGGGCTGTAGAGCTGGCAGCAGCTCCTCATCTGCATGCAGACAGTGACAGGAATGTGACAAATTCCCTGCCCAGAGTGAACTATTTCAATCACCTGTAAYGACTCCCCCTCTCAAATGGGATGGTTGCAGAAAACACCCAACCACAAGAAGATTTTTTTCCCCTGTCCCTCCCCTCCTCCTCTTTTCTAATAACAGCCACCTGCCAAAAATTAAAACTTTGATTTCAAAATACCATAGTGCAGTGATTCTTGAACAGAAATTTCATAAAAGGAATGGCAATGCAATGGAGCATTAAGAACTATGCCATGTGTAATCTAACAGACACCAGCAGATGAGGTTGTGTGATCTTCTTGAGATAAAAATGCATTGTCTTAATTAAGAAAGTAGATTTCCCTTACAACCAAATGCTATTGAAAACGATTTACCCTCTCCTTTTGCACTAATTTCTATTCCTGACCTTGCATTATGCACTTTGTAACATAACAGAACTTTCATTGAGAGACACTCCTATCATTTCTGTAAAGTGCATGAATTTTGCCCACAAGGAATGAAATAACGAAATTAAAGAGGAAAGGCAGTTCTGGAGTCTTCCTATTTTACAAGGAAATATAATTATCATGCACCTTAGAACCTTCTGATTTYGAAATGTTTCCTGTCATTTTTGCACCTATCTTATTTGTACTTACTAAAAAATTGATTGCCTTGATTAAATTGCAGCAACATGCTCGATATAGATTTTTCCCTTTCTACCACAGAAGGAACCATTTTATCCCTTGTAAATTGTACTTATGCACATGCTTATTAATTCTATAAATTAAACTAACGTTTCCTACCATGCAGCTCCCAGTCCCACCAGATGTGTGATCATTTTGAGTTCAGGCTGCTGTTGAATTTGAACACTTCCAAAGCAGCACACGCTACACATTCCTGCTGTCCTTCTTCCCTGGAACATCCCTGTGAAGCTTTTCTGGTAGCTYTTCTTCCAAAATAAGTAACAGCAAATCACCAGATCAGTTTAAATTAYAAATGCTTGGGCATTTGTACATTATTCCACATCATTATTCAAAGTCAGGGGAGGATTCTGCAAGGGACAGGGCAGCAGACTCACAATTTCCCACTGATTTCTTAATTTGATAATTAAAGTCTGACCAAATCCTCTGTATCTACACAGAAAACTGATTTGTCGTAGAAAAAAATATTTTTCCCCTCAGGAACTCTATGCTTTTCTTTTTTTTTTAAATCTTCCATTTCAGAAAAAAATCAAAACAAAACGATCTGAAGAAGAAAACATTTTTTAGCATTATCTGGAGTAGTCTTTTTATACAAACAAAGCAAAATGCTGAAATGACCAATGAATTTTTTGTTAGTTGCAATTATATAAATATACATATAAGTACACATTCTTCAACGTCCTCATTCATATTTTATCAATTTGATRACTTCAAAAACATTGCACAGGTTCACCCACAGACAGTGGGGGTGTTCAAATATGTAGTGGGGGACTCCACCCTTTGACTGGTAGGGATATGATTGAATTCTGAGTTATTACAAACGAAAAGTGTAAGAATACACTGCATCTTGCAGTCTGATACTTGMAGAACATAAAATATGATTTTTCAAGAACATCATGTGAGATGTTCTTACAGAAGTTTCTCACCTGTCCCACTAAACAATGCTGTTGCACCCCAGGACAAATCCTATTTGTGCTCCTACCTTGGGAGCAGTTTGCCGTGCCAACCACATGCCCTTGGACAATCAATCACTGTAATCCAAACATGACTGTCCTTGCAGGTCCATTTGCTTCTGGTGATCACATTTAGATAGGAGTAACCTCCATCTTTTTCATTCAAGRGTGTTTTTGTTTCAATTTTTGTTTTGTTTGTGAGTGTGTGTGGGTTGCTTTCCCTTTACTCTTCTTGACTCTCAGTACTGTGTATGATGCTTGGTGAAACATCATTCCAACAGATGTTTTACAACAAAGCCAAGTCTTTTCTTAGGTCACTCAGGGTATAATTTAATGGGCAAGTTCTGCCCAGGGAATCTTTGCTTTCTAGAAGAATTTGACTACTCAGGATGGAAAATGACTCTGAGACAAGATGCATTTTTTTTATGCACAGTAGGAATGGATGGCAAAGCTTTRATTATATTTCTTCCATAGTAAATATTACTTTCTATTATCTTTTTTTTTCATATGCTTTTGCACTCCTTTGTGTCTGTTTTTATCCCATTTTCTCCTTTCCCTCTCTCCTATTCCCCTTTCCTTTTTCTTCTTCTGTTTTCTCATATAATCTCATCCTGGTTATTCTCCCTTTAAACGTTGGCATCAGATRTCCCCAGAGGTAAATCAACTCTTTCCACTCATCCCAGGTTTTTTTTTGAGTGCAGAATGTAATGCTAGGAAAGGGGAGGATTACAGCAAGTGCCAGTTTGGCACCCAGAGGCAGGGAAGTCTGGCACCAGCACTATGATCCKTTCAAAGACTGCACTAGTGTGGTCTCCTGTCTCTGGATTTTCTTCTCATTTTCTTTCTAAAATCTATACAGCTGAAAGCTCTCTTTTTTGTGCTTTCTTTTGGCAACCCAACTGAAGATTTTTTCATTTATAAGGTTTTGGAAGCTTATTCTTCTCAACAAAGCRTTTCTAATTCACAATTAGAGAAGAATGATGGCATAAACCCCCCTAACATTTCTACCATACCTTGGCCTGATTTAAACTTTTCGAATATATGACGCTTGCAAGTTGTGGTTTAAGAGAATATGCTCACAGCTTTGCACTCCCCAGGCAAATCAGCAGAGGCTCAGAAATGCCTGGATAATAGATAATGGCATCTCCTMTAATGTACAGGCATCATCCAAACATAGAGACAGGCAGTTCCTGCACCAAAGCACTTACAGTCTAAATTGATGGTGGGAGGGGGAAAAAACGATCCAAAGCACTTAGATAAATGCCATCAGGTCAACGAGATATAGGAAAATATATTCATAACACCCTGAAAAGGAGTGTAGTTCTGTTGATCAAACCACCTGACAACTTTCTGTGCTGTCTAGTGACAGTGAGAAAACATTGCAAGGAAAATGTGTCCCTTGTGTTGGTTCAAAATTGTCCATAGATAGGAAGAAATGAAATATGAAAAGGAAACTCTTGAGCGAGTCATAGCACTCAAAGTATTTTGGTTTCTGGTCTTTATGCAAACAAATCTTCTAAATTTTTATAATATTCTTCCATCCCTGGCCTTTGCTGGCAGATKTACTACAGCTATAAATGGAAAGTGACACCAAACTAAACTGTGCCTGAGCAGCTTTAACTGYTCAACACTGTTATCAAGTTCCTGTGCTCTGCTGACAAATAACATTTATACACCATCACCTGTGGAAGACAAAACTCTAAGAAAAGAAATGAAATCATATTTAGCCTAGATCAGGAATTCCAAGTGAGAGGATGCAGGTAAAGCAGCAAAAATGCGCAACCTTGAAATTCTAAAAACATCAGAAAATRTTGTTTGAACACATTGTACTGTGTCCTAATATTTCTTCCTCYTGGAGGAAAAGAAGATAAAGAAAAACCAACCCAAAAGACACGAGTCATTTATAAGACAGAAGAGCACAGGTACCTATGTTCCATACCAAACAGGTATGGAAGATAGGTTAAATAAAACTATCTGCTCTCATTTAATAAACTTCACCTGTTTGATCTAAGATGCTAATTCTTCACTTTGAATAATCAACTTTCTAACCACAGTAGGCACAGGTTATGAAATACATTTAATTCATTTTCCTATTTGTACCAGARCTTCAGTTTGTAAACCCAAGGGTTTTTTGTTTTGTTGTTTTTTTTTTTCCTGCATAGGCAAAAGGCAAAACCCAGAAGATGATGGTGCAATGAAAGCAGAAGAATGAATCCTTTCTATTTCTCCAAGTTCTCACAGCTTGTGATGGAARAGAAAAGCCATTTGCCCCAGTGTTGACAACTTTTCTTCTGCCTGTCAGCTTAGGAAACTTCAGCAGAACTTTACAAACTTCAAAAAATATAGTAACAGTCTCCTCCAAATATTGTTGGTCTTCTTCATAAACAGCTCATTTTTATCAGAAATTGAACATGTCAACATCTTATTTTCTCCAACGACTTCTGTGGTTTGTGTTTGCTTATTCCAAGAATAATACTGAGTTTGGGTGAAAACTTCAGTGATTGCCTGCCAGGCTCAACTGCTGACAAGTGGTTCACTCCTTATACATCTGCAGGAAAATTATGGGATCTGTGGGTTAAAGCACCAGGGGAGATGGGGTAATAAAGAAAAAGGTCATGGTTTCTATATCCTGGATACTTGAGTAGCAGTTAGTAAAATCCTCAAAGTGYAGCAATAACTTGKCMCMTTTTCAAACAGAACTTTTGCRGTTACAGAGGTGAGGGGGGACTGTCAGAGGGGGGACTGGCTGGGGCCAGGCTGGGCTGATGTCCCTTGTGTCCCCTCCCTGCAGTGACATTCTCCATGGGGGCCTCTACAGCAGCAGCCTCATGACATTGAACCAAACAGACTCGGCTTTTTGTAACAAATTCTAGGCTTTGTATCTCTACTTTTTTGCTTTTAGAGCTGACAATATAGAATAGAAATACAAAGATACAGTGGTTTATATCCTAGATTTGATCAACCATGTGACATTCAAGTAACAATGGGGAAAGGGGTGTAGTTTTACCTTCATGGATAAGAAACACCTGTGAAGCTGAAAATGTACTTTGCTAAAATAAAGATGAGTCCCATCTAGCAATTAGCATATTGAAATAATCTTTTCCTTCAGGACAATAGCTACTTTTACATAACAGAAATGAGCTCCTTCCAAAGAAAATTGAGGAAGTTCTACTTCGACTGAGAGGGTTCTTTGAAAATGAAACAATGAGGGWGAATGCTTCTGAGGCAGAAAGCAGGATGTAACAAAGAGATGAACACAGGCATAACAAGCACACGATGTCTCACAAACCATCGCTGCCAATCCTTATAATTCATTAATTTTTAGATTGCACCTGCATTCTGCAGCACTCTCAGCCAGTYTTTTAGAGTGACAGGCAAAGAAAACAGCTCTAATGATCACTTGATTAGTTCACAACACTCAAACTCTGAAACACAGACCAGAAGAAAAGCAAACCCAACCTCCTGGTGCTTTTTGACCTGGTGTTTGATGCTTCCTGCAGCAAAAGTGCAATCACTTCTCTAAAAGGGAAAGGTAAGACAACATTTTTTAAAATGTATCCTCAATTTTTAAGGTTTTCTCTTTTTTTTTTGCCCCCAAATGAGGTATTACAAAATCAGTCCAATTACTAAATTAGATTCAGTTCTTTACTTTAGGCTGTATTACACTTGGCTTATAGACTCATCTCTGATTTCATAAGCACAACTACTTTTGAGATAAAATGGTGATTYTTACCATTTGAAATTATTTATCTGGGAAGAAAGTGAAACATTTGACCTAGTTGTTGCCATGTAAAATAATGATATCACTATTGTAGACTGCAAACAAATTTTTTCATTCTCAGACCTACACAAACAGCAGTTATCATTAGAAACAGACCTTATCAGACCCTCAAGGAAGTGTGCTTTGTTACCTTGCATGGAATTCATAAGGGGCAGATATTCCTGTTCTTGGAGTGAATGAACTTGTCCTATGTCCCTACTTTGATAAATAGGACTGGGGGAAAAAAATGATTGTGCTGGGTATTTTGGCTACAGTCTGAGCCTTCCAGCTGCAGCAAAGCAATACAATCAGAACACCCAAACAAGCTCACACAAAGCTTGGGCAAATCATTTCCCTCAAAGCCAGTGCAGAGGTCTTCCAGCCCCATGAGAGTTCCACTGGACCACCACAGCAATCAGCCTACACACCATCTTGGACATGGCAAGAATATTTTGTCCACTATCTCTGTGGTTCTTTTGGAAAAGCTGCTAGTCTGAAAAAATACAACTCCTGATAAAGACTGGTTACAACCCAGCAGTCAGAATCCTAAAGCATCTGACACTGGTTTTAGAGAAGGCTGTGAAACAATGCTACTAMGTGGTGACAAATTCTTCCTACTTCTATGTCTGTCTGGAATTTTGAAAATGTTTTTTTGCCTAAGTGAAAAATCTTAAATTTCTAGTAGAGCTACTTGTAAGGAAAGACAATCATCAAAATCAGAACAGCCAAAATAATCTGGCCTGCCATATCACATGAAATCCAGGAAAGAAAATTTAGCCATTTCTGAAAATGTTTTAGTTTGCCCTCTCCAGGGTTCCAGTGAGAATGACTGTTCCTTCCTAATCCACCGCTGAGAAGAGATGCTATTTGCAAGGCAGTGTTTCATTCACCAATGAGTAAAAGATCTAATTCACCCAAGATGTAATTTTGTAACATGCTGTATTTCTCCTGATAGAATCACTAATTTCTTTACATCCCAACACACATCTCTGCTGGGGCTGCTCCACATCTGTTCCCTTTGTGAAGCTGCTGGCTTGATGAGGATCACAAACAGCATCAGGTGACATTGCTTTGTTTTAGCAGGTCTAAGATAGAGATTCCACTGATGAYCTTGGTGAGCCATTTGTCCCTTAGTACTCTACATACTTTCCAAAAAATAGCCCTGATTCCAAAGGGAGAGAAGAATGACTGATCAGAAATCATCCATTAAGATTTTCTAAGTAAGTTATATTTTAAAAATAAAATACAGTCAGTAAAGCCAGATTTGCTGTGGTCTGTGTCTTGCTTTTACACTACACAGGCAAGTTCAGATATTTTCACAGCCTTATTTTATTAAAAATATTTTGTTCCTCTCATTTTTGATAAGGCATTATTGCAATTTTAAAAATAATTTTTACAAATCTGAGTATTTATAGAGATATTATGATACTTTGCAGAAACAAAACATCCTACAAAAGTATTCATTCTGTAAAATTACTATCAACGCTATCACTGACATTATTCAGCATAGAATAGGAATGTAGTGCCAACTTTTACCACCACAGCAATTTAGGAACCAGTTTGCCAGTGAGTTTTTGCACTGCCCAGCAAATGCTCTTTTACTGTGAAAATAGGTTTTTATCATATAGAGTGAGGTGAAAGGGCTTCATCAGTTAATCCTGCTAGGTTATGCACACAGTACCTGAGACCAAAATAAGAAGAGTTAAGACTTTGGATGTGTTTAGAAAGACAAAAAGAAGCCAAGGTTATTCTGACTTCTAATTTTTCTTTTACAGAACAACATTCTGCTATGTTTTACACTGGGCAATCTCTCTTGCCCCCAAATATTGGGTGATTCTATTAAAATAGCAATTTGGGTAACGGATTGTATATATTCTCTTTCTTCCTTAAGCCTCAAGTAATCAGAAACTCCACGAATGCAAAGCTCTGGTCACCTAATCACTGCTAATGGTACACTGCAAACAATTTTGTGCAAGACAACAGAAGATGCATATGTGAATGATGCTTCAAACAGGATACAAGACATCTCAGAGGCATCATTTGACTAGAAAAAAGGTTTAAAAGTGTGCCAAAATTATTTCTAGTAGTATTTACATATAACAGAGATAGTTAAATGCAGTCAGCTGCATAGCAGGACTGCAAGGTCAAAGTAGAAAAGAACAACAAAGAGCAAAAGTTGATCACAAGACAAGGTGGATGTTGCAGACCCAAAAACCTGCCAGGATTCCCCTCTGCCTTTTAACTGGAAGCTGCCCAAGGCTGGAAACCAGAAGCTCCTCATGCCATGCATAATGCAGGTTGCTTTGTTACCTTTTTCTATTTAATCAGCAAACAAATCAATGTAACCCACAYGACTGGAATGGTCTCAGGTCCTGCTCAGTACCACTGCTTGCACCCCTGCAAAATATTGTGCCACAAGGGGGTTTGATCCAAACCATTTCTGTTCTAGCACCTTTTCCTGGCCACCATTTCCTAGATGTTTTATTTATGACTATAGATCATCTATCCACATGGTGAATGCATATGAACACCTTGCACGGTGAAATATCTGGCTGCAGARATAATATGGCAGAAACCTTGTGAGAATGTAGCATTTCTAGTGGTTTTGCTAATAAACCACCCAGCAAAAGGGAGCAGCACATCTTAGAGGAAGCAGCCTCTAGAATGCTGAATAACTCAGCACTCAGGAGAACGGCGTTTTGTTTCTTCTGTGCATCTTAACCTCTGCTCTGCAGGGAATATTCTCTGTGCATCTGAAGAAAGCATATTAGGCTCTATGCTAATCAGTTCTGAGCCTTTCAAGTAACTGCTGCTGATTGTATCAAAAATGTGCCAAGAGAAACAAACTGAGAATGCAAAATCCATTTGAATTTTCTTTTGAAGCTACAAGGAAAAACTCCTGGCAGCACCAGTGCTTTCAGCAGAGTAAGATTTTCATACTTTATGCACTTCAAAGTGCAGATGAGGATTATGACCTTATATATTGTATATACACCTATATTTTATTTATACTGCATCTGTGCAATCAAGAGAAAAGGTATTTCCATGACCTTCTACCAGCAAGAAACCTAACAAGAGTGTTCAGACCTATTGAAAATTCACAGTTAATTAAAGGTTAAAAGGAACTTGCCAATTAGTATGAAAGATAATTGTCCTCCTTTGGCTACCTGATTATGTTTTCCTTTGAATACACTGAAGTGTATGTTGTCATGCTGTTGGTAAATGTAATCATAAAGCACTCCTGGCTCTGAAAATACTCARCCTTAGAAACCAAAATTCTATGTGAAGTTTATAATTATCCTTTCATTATGCATGTGAATGTCTTTATTTAGTTGTGGGGGAAAAATATCAGTAACACAGTGAAGGTAAGCAAGGCTTAGAACCCAAACAAGTGGGAGTTGTCGTTAGTGTCACTTTTACTCCTAAAAACACAAAGAAAAAGAAAACACTAAGGCTACAGCTGTGAAATCCAAAAGATGAAGAGCATATAATGATAATTTTAACCACAATGGTGATCTTTTTTTCATTTGCTGTGTTACCAAAAACAATGCATAGTGCTTCAGATTCAGGATTAAAAAGTATGGAGCTGTTTTGTGTCCTGCTGATTTCATTTACCAGGTTGCAGACAACAAAGCCAAGATGTGCTTGCTCTGTCTCTCAAAACCAAAATTAACAAGAAAATACCAAAATACCCACAAAATGTTAAGTAAAAAAGGAATTAATATGTTTTCCTGAAACAAGAGCTCAGCTAATAATCCAGTAAATAGAGAAATCACTATGTTTTACCTCTAGTTGTGATCATAAGTTGTCTATAAAAGACTTCATTTTCAKGACTGTGTCTTGCTTCACAATTAATTGATTAATTAAGGAAACTAGTTTTAATTTAATGATAAGAAAAATATTAATGGATTACATGTTGTTGACATACCATATCTTGTTAATTGTGGTATTAGAGAAAAATACATCATATTTTTCCTATCAGTGGGTTTATAATTTACAAATCTATGGCTGTAAAGAGAAATTTCTCTGGTTCTGAATTAACTTTCTCTTGCAAAGACTATCTGATTGGTCTTTTTCTTCTCTCTCAGCTGACTAATCTAAAGTCATTTTATATACTCTTATTTCCCCCAGCATTTTTCCCTTTGTATACTATTTTTCTTCAAATTTTTCCTCCCTTTAACTGGAGGGAGGAAATATTACAGAAAAAATAGAAGCACCACACCAAAACAATCCTGAAGATGACTCTGGCTCTAGAACTCTATTTATCCCATCTATAGTATTTATTCTACCTTAGGCTCTAGTCTTTCCTCCTGCTCTCCTTTCCATTGTGACTTTTTTTTTGGGACAGACACTTTTTGTCATCACAAAACTGGCCATGCACTGTCAAGCCAATCAATCAACTTACACAATCAAATTCTATCCAACTTCTCTGAAACGACACTTAAAGTTTACATTCAAGCTTTTTTTTTTTAATGCTTAAATATAAAAATAAATGCATTTTTTGGCAAAGATTCTCTCTTTTCATRGAACTATTTTAGATGTGAGTCAAGATCCTCTGATTAGTTCTGAAAAGTGACAAGGACACCCTTTGATCTCCAGGCATGATGGCAAATTTGCAGTGGGTTTTCTCAAATCTGAATGCTGGAGACAATTGAATTTTCTTCCTGACATTTATGAGTCTCTTGGTACTTAYGACAATTTTTCAATTTTTGCAACTACACTTGCTGCTATAATACATATGTATGCATTCCAATAATCTGACAAAGGCATTATGAATTATTTCTCCTCATATTCAAGAAGAATCGGCACTTAGTTTCTGTTATAAGAATTGTGAATACTGGCACAAATAACTTCTCAGTTATGTTCATCAGGAGAATTGGCTTGGCATGGAATGAGAATGAAAACAGGACATAAGCTACAGCAAACAACTCTCACATGCTGTTTTACCCACTACTATATAACCTTATCTAAATTACCCTCGGATCTCATGCCGTTCTGCACAATGCACTTCCAATCTTTACACCAGATTTATTATTTTTTTGTATTCCCAGAACTTTGAAGTTGGTAAGAATTATGAAAACAGATTTGGAGATAGATTTATTTCTCTTCTTTAGTTGCTTTGCTTATTTTCCAGAGAGTAATGGACACTTGGCTTCTCAGCCATGTTGTGAGGACAAAAAGCATTTGTCTTGAAGTGGGAAAAGCAAATTACCAGAGGTATTTTCCAAAGGTATATATGTGATCCACTGGCTTATGTGTCATTACAAGCAACAAAATTTTCTTGTTACTGTGTTTCTCCCATTTTCAGYGTTTCCTGATGGCCATGCCTTCCTAAAGCTAAAATGCTACACATTACATAAATATYACCAGTTGTCATGATAAGTTAAAGYTGAGCAAGAAATTCCAGTACAGATTATCTTTGTCACTAACAAGGGATCCCTCTAAAAACAAATTTTTGCCTGCTTACTAATAACAGGAAACTGAAACACTGAAGATTGAAACTAATCACTTATTCTTTTAAAGAAAACRCATATTGACTCACTGGTCAATGCTGGAGTGGGCTGACATTACCTTTGAAACCTCTGTATGAATTTCTTACAAACAGCTTGACAAATATTCAATAGCATAGTAATTGCAGGCTTTTTGTTTTGTTCTGTGTCTGCTCAACTTCCCTTTTTTTTCCCTAAAATTATATTTTCTAAAAAGAAAATAGTTTTCTGCCATTATCCTGCCTGCCAATGTGTAGCCCTTGCAGAAGGCAGCGTTTCACTGAGCATCACCTGAGCTGATCTGTRCTACCAGCTTTATTTTGGTTTTACCWGTGAAGCACTAAGATGATGGTCAATATTCTGGATGGAATAGAGGTTGGGAAAAAACAAAAGAGATATCAATAAACTCATTAATTAACTTCCTTTTCATTATAAATGCAAACTAAAATTTTATAAWTACCAAAGAGACCTGCAAATCTTTATAAGAAAGAATGGAAAGAAAATGAAAACCTGGTGACAGGGGGACCTCTATGCTAAATCTTTTGTCTTTCCTTCACTGAACTTTTATGTCTTTTCAAATTAAATTCCAGACCAGACAAAGAGGTCAGGGCAAAGAAATCAACTGTTTTCTCTAAAWAGAACACCTTAGGATATATTGCAAATTAAAACCAAACCTGCACTTCCAATTTACACTTTGCTGATGGCTGAGCATTCRGAATACATGGAAAGAAAGTGAAAGAGAGCCACGCAAGCTTAGTGGAATCAAGGAAATGATTGTTCCATTTCCAGCTGAGGGAGAAAAAGAAAAGGCTCACCTTTGTATCATTATCATGTTGGACAAGAGCAAGTGGTATTTTGAAATAACAATCTTAASAATTGACTGAAAAATTCTGGGGTGATCTGATCAACACAGAGCTAACGAGTCATCCACATGGAGAAAACAGATGCCATGGACACACAGCCCTTCCTTCTGCAACAGAAAACGTTGAAATAAATAATCTGCCACCAACAGATCATTCACAACATGTCTGGATATGGTGCATCTAGCATACTTCAATCCATACTGCATCTGAAGACACTAACAGTTTTCCCCCATAATTTATTAATTAAATAGATTTTAAAATGGAGAAACAACTCTAATAGCACATGTAAGGTACACATATGCTAAACTTATAAGCATCCAGGCAAAGCAGAATTAAATTTTCTCCAGTTATWCAAGGAAAAATATTGAGAATTAGGAAAGAAGTCACAAAGAMMAGTTCWTGTTTCAGCTRGGTTTACATTARCATTCATAATTTTAATTCAAAATTKGGACTGGMTCTGGACATTGTAARGACTGCACCAATTTCCTGTGAGWGATTGCAGGGTACTGTYTGGATTTAGACACAGCRTRGATTCCTGTGCMGGATTTRTTCTGRYCATTATATCAGGATGCCAGCTGCGAAGACAGCTAATTTTGTTCTAAATAGACATCAAGAACATATATGAGGAAGATATAAAACAAAATTGAAAACAGAAAATGCTTTTTCATGTTGATAGGCTGTTCTRTTCTTTTTGATAGCCACAGACTGTGACTATCAAATTGCTTAAGATTTTGGCCCAAGAAAAGGTCCAACATTTGGGAATTCTCATATGCAAATTTTCAGAATGGGTTCATATTATATTCTTAGATAACTTCTGATGAGCAGCAAAAAGCTATTGTGATCTCAATAACTTAGCCAAAAAGTGGACCAGGTACAAATTTCACAGTCTCAAGTTACTCTGCTATCTGTAAAAAGCTACATAAACTTTTTGCAGAATATAGTAATGGAAAAATTTAATAAAGTATGAAATTTTCTTTTGCTGTTCCTATTTTTGGAATTTATTTAAGAGAAACAGAAGCCTGCATGGAATTTGCAAATCATACCTATCACAACACTCAGTGCTAGTTAGAAAAAAAGAAGCTAGCTTTATTGTGCCTAAATTTATTTTTAGAGGGAAAAGCCATTCCATCACTTTTTAGTTGAAAAGATTTCAARCCACACTCTGAATTTTAGTTCAGTGAATCAAATGTCTATAAATACTCTTGTGAGCAACTTGGAAACGTGTCACTAGCAGTTCACTGTTAGTWATGTCTGAAGTGTAGACTTTATTAAGTGTTCAGAAAGACAAATGAGTCCCAGGGTTATTTAAATCAGTGTTTTACTTATTGAAAGACTTTGGTAAAGTCATCCCCTTGGTATCTTTTCAAAKGTTTCTAAGTTTGTTTTTAAAGGTTTCTGTCACGTGTCTGACCATCACACGTTTCATAACTCATTAAAATATCAGTAATACTTAATCATCACACAGGTTTTCAGCCAACTAATTTAGTGAAGAATTATAGCTGAACTTGAAATTCAAAGTTCAAATTGTCACTAGTGAATAATGCTAACTGGACATGTTACCACTCCTGATATTTTGTTGAAGAAGGATTCCAGCCATACTGCTTATAAATTAATCCTCTCATTTKTCAAATGGAAAATTAGTTCATTGCTGTATTAATCCCAAATGCAAATAAGTGGGAAATATATAGCTCTTCTTCAAGTAATAATTCTTGTAATCTTCAGTCTTGGCTGTCTAAGCATAACCCAGCTACGGTATAAGGATGTGTTCTTCTGTTGAACGTGCTTATGGTTGTGAGACCGACATCAAAATTGATAAAAAATGCTAAAGGATGTTAGGTCAGAAGACYGACTGCTTGCACTTAAAAAACACTGTGATGACAAGATTACCAGAAAAGAAAATAAAATCTGGTGTCACCAAATGGCACATGGAGAAAGAGAGGAAGAGTCCAATATCCGGCCCAGATCCCTGCTCCAGTTTACACGTTTGCCTGGCACCATTGATAACTCTGATCGTGCCACTGGAAAAGGTGTTGAGGYTCTGAATGGTAACCCATGGACAGCTGAACTGGGCACTGTGAGCACACCAACCCTCCCTGAATCAATTCAGCACCACAGTCACTGTGCACACACAGCGCACTCCGTGTCGAGTCTGCAGAACCTTGGACAGCTCCCACCGCTCAATGCGACTGATGTAGAATATTTTCTCAGAGGGTACACAAAGACTTCCATTTCACGTGCCCAGACAGAAGGGATTTCAYCTCTTTCTTGCTTCTGTGCCCTTCTAGAAGTGCTCACAGGTTTTCCACGCTTGTTTGAGTATAAAGGGGGTTGTTAGCTCAGAAACACCACTTGGGAAAAAGAAAGTGTAAGTTCAGCAGTAGATGAGAAAAAACCAAGCTGCTTAAGTAAATTCTGAGAGGTAATTACCTTCTGTGAGAAAACTGTCTGCATAGGAGACACACTGTAAATATCATATATTCTGCTTTATTAAGTCTTGCCACACTCTCTCATATGCCTTTTCAGAAGTAAACTGCAGACACTGGAAACTGAAAAGTTGAAGGTAGAACTGGTTGAAAAACCATACTTAGAGCACAGTTGTAAAGAGTGATGTGCATGGAGTAGAATTGGGTAGGTGAGGGCAAACATCATTTACCAGATGATTGGGAGAACAGAAGGAATGTCCTTGAAAGCTTTCAGCCAACAGAGAGGACTCGCAAACATGTTAAAAGACCAGCTTGACATAGAGAGGACTGACAAACTGCATAAATGATACGAAATGCAGTATCTAGTTAGGAAGCCTAAGATCCCTTAGTTAGGAGAAACAAATGAGCAAATACACACTGGAAGTTTTAAAGGCCAAGTTAAACAATTATTTGTCACATTATTATCCCAGACTTTAGATAATCTTACCTGACCACAGGGAGATKGAGAGGACAACTTCCTGACTTCTTCACACCCTTTACAATTCTGTTTTCTACATGGGTACAATACATAAAAAGGAGCTATTGTAATTTTGCTAACTGTGAAGATAGTTGTAAAGATAAGTGTATTAAAAATTTTATGGAAGTGAGGACAAGATAAAAAAGTGCCTTTGTAAGGCAGGTAAGGAAATGAAAGGTAAAAACCACAGAGAACAATTTTCAATTGTGGAAGTTCTTACATGACATGCAATTAAGTGAAAACRGTGGATGTGATCCAGAAGGTTGGTGATGTTGTAAAATGTCTATCCTAGAATGCATTACATGAATTTCTTGCTAAGTTAAACATCCTGCTTTTATCTTAACATCAAATCACATTTGGGCAGAAATTGTATTTGAGTTTTGAAACTGTGAAARAAAAGCCAAAAAGTCAGTGTGATTTACCAGGAAAAGAAATCTAAATGTAAGATCCTTTCCCAACAAAAAAACACACAAAATTTTCCTTAATTTTGTGTTGTGGAGGAAAAAGAATGACTGTGCTGTGATGAGAATGATTCCATCAGAAAGAAAAAAAAAAAATGTTGCTCAGCTTGGCAAATGAACTGTGCATTCATGGTCCCTATTGAGAAGATAAGAACAATTTCTTCTGATGAGAAAAGAATGTAAGTGCTGCCATCTCTGACCACCAATAAAAGCTGTTAAGGGACAGCAGGGGACAAAGCATTTGYTTGCGTTYGCCTGCATKCACCGTGGCTGTGCACAGCAAACAYGAGTTTTCCTGGGAGCAGGGGCTTTCCCTCTGCCCTGCTCACCATGAAATATTTATGTATGGATTCCTGTGCTGCTCCAATGCCTTGGAAGCACTTGTGTGGTCCCAGAGCTGACGAAATGTGGTTTCCAAAAAATCAGAGCCTCACGTGGGTTTGCTCCTGACCACAGGGGCAGTGTCCCACCACAGGGGCATTAACAGGGGGTTTCAGGTGAAAAACTTAATTAGCACAAATCTTGCTTAAACTCTCTTTAATTCCTTTTTTTTTTTTTTTTAATTTTCTTTCAAATGTGCTAGAATTGTTCATCAATTCAAAATTTACCAGTCACACAGCAATGCCCGAAATATGGATGGAAAAATATGCCATTATGGTTTTATGTATCATTAAAAAAAACAGAAACACTTCTTAGGCTGAATGTAATATATTTTTAAAAATATGATTTTTTTAGCATTTTTACATAATAAACACATCTTTTAATGTAATTGAAATAAAGACATATATTTGGAGTATGCTTGAAAATAAAAAAGGTGTAGAAACACAACAAAGATAAAAAAAGCCATTTAAAGAACAGGACTGGCAGTATGTGATATATCTAATAAAATAACAAAATTRGGATAAGAAGAAAACAGTTTTAACAGCAAATACAAAAACTCATCAGCAAAAATTTAAATGGAGGAGAAAGGAAAATAATAAAGAGAGCTAAGAACAGTCCATCATCAAGGACTGTAACAGCCCAAGTGGAAAAGAAGATTGAAGGTTAAAACAGCACTTAATTAAAACTATTAATTGAAGTTGTATATGATTGCACCGGGAACTGTTATGTCAACAGCTAGAGAATATTAGATTAAATGCACAAATATTTTGCCTTTCATKTTTTAATTTTTAATTTAAATAAGCTCCTACATAGAAAGGAATCTGGAAAAAAAAACATTCTTTCTGCCTTCATTACCAGAAGGCAAAAAGGAAAGAAAAAATCACATCTTCTCATCAATATGAAGGGCTGTCAATGGGATATTTCTTAACACTTCTACAAACTTAGGGAGACTCACATTGAAATTGTACAATTAAAATCAAACTGTTGTTTTACTGTGATACTGCTCAGAAAACTACTATGTTTTCAAGCTTTGATAATGTCYCTGAGAAGTGCTTCTCTTATTGGTCTCAGAGTCAGTATTTTTTGTTAGGAAAAAAATAATTTCAGTAGATGAGGGACTCAATTTGTGAGTATTCATGTGATCTGCTTCAGCTCAATGAAATTTGAGCTCCAYATATCAAGTTTTTGCTAATAGAAAGGGTTACCTGCCCTCACACTAGAATAGTGTGTGACATATCAGGTGACTGCTAAGAACTGTTTGGCACAGCAYGGAATGGAAGGAACTGAACACAATGGATTAAACAGGAGAGCAAATTGGGCTGGATAGTTCAGGGGAAAGGGCTGGAGGGAAGATAATGTCACAAAAAATACTGCAGGATCAAATGAGAGAAGCAACAGGATGAATTTAAAAGGGTGAGCTGGGAACAGAAGATAGATGAGAAAATTAGGAAATCAAARGCTACAAAATCAACTGCTTAACCAAAAGATTGGCAATTTAGGAGTTGGCAAGAAAGTTCTAAGGGCAAGGTGATAAGAACACACCCAGAGTACTGCATGAACACAAGGTTAAGAGTCCAGCTGATGCCGTGAGAACCAGGGGATGCAGTGAAGGTTGTAAATGTTCCAAAGCACTGCAACTCATTAAAACTGTGCACAGAGCAGCCCCTGAAATCAYCACTTTCCATTTAAACCAGAAAACCAGTGGCAGACTGGTGGTGTTCCTGTCCCTGTCAGGAWCATTGAGCAAATCAGGCTTTTCATCTGAATTTCCTCATCTACACAGTGATACTTATAGATTTTAATTRATTTTTGCAAAGCAGAAAATTGTCTTTATGGATGTTTTTCTTCTCTCTAGATTTAAGGTAGGAAGGACCACAAAGTTTATGTAGCACATTATTATTTTAAGGACTATCAAGCTTATTTCTGAGTTGCAAAATGTAACAGCAGTATTATGAAAGTGTGATTATTATTATTTACAAAATCACAGACTCGCTGCTTTCTTATATTTCATGTGTATGCAAAATCTCTGTGCAATGCTGTATTAAAACATTTCTTGCTCCTTCAAGTGCTGGACTGCTCTGATCAATATCAAGGACAATTGCTGGAATAAGTTTGGTAATCCAGGACAGCACACAGTCCAAATGCTGTAATTCAGACCTCTGTTCACATTTAAGACAGTGTAAAAGAATATAAGCTTTCCCAAAACAGTTCAGATATTATAAAATTCAGAACTAACAGCTAAAATCTGAAATTAAGTAGAGAAAAGCCAAAAAGGTCTCATGAACTGATGCAAATGGAATCTATAAGGTGAAGATCCTGCTGACCTGATTGAATTGAGATGCAGCAATGAAGCATTGCCAGGCTTTAGAAGCCAATTTGGGTGGTAAACAAATCAGCAGCATTAGCAAACAGTGGACATCTGTATGGAGCTTATTTGTTCACTGAGTAAGAGAAGGAAGAAATATCTGCTCGTCATCCCCTCTTTCATCTGAGCCTGAGCAAATGCCTGCACAGTCAATGGAATTTTTTCATTGACTTCGAAGATGAAATAAAATCTTTCGAAACAAGGGAACAAACTGGTTCCTAGTATTTTTACTGTCTGGAATGCTGAAGGAGGATAATATTAAACCAACTAAAACTGAKTTGACACTTCTTTCCTGTTGAGAGCAATTCTTGTTCCCCTTAGGACACCCCTATTGTTAGCAAGCTTTTAACTCATTTGTCCAAATTGCTTGAGTAGTATAATTTTACTTCAACTCCTTAAAAATCACAAGCATTTTGCCAGTTCAGCTTCACGAAACCAGTTGACTTAAACTGGTGAGAAAGCATTTCAATAAAGCAGTGGATCATGTCACTTAATACTCTCAATTTTTGCATGTTTTTGCTGTTTRCATCTTTTATTTTCTTTGCAGGTTGCCCTTGTTCCCTTCTGAACAATTCTGTTCCATTCTCCCACACTGAATCCCTTCTGATAGCATTTTCTCCAATCTGAGTTCCAAATGGAAAGGGAATTTGTTTACTCACTTTCTTGGTTTGCAGCCCAATCGTTCTGCATCAGTTCTGTCCCCACCAAGGAGGCAGGAAGAGGAATCATATGGTATTTTTACAGCCATTTGTTACTGCTTTGGTGACTTCACAGCTCTCTGCACAAGTTGTCACCTGATGGATTTTTTTTTTTTGTGCTGTGGGTTTTTTTTTTCAACTCTTCTCATCTTTAATGGCAAGAGATGTGTATGTTCATATGCACAGGAGGGTGTAGGTTATATCCAAACCATGAGAGAAATTATCTTCTGTAAAACCACCTCTCGTTTACCAAGAGCAAAAACCAGGCAATGGGGGGAAAGAATTGTTCAGGGTATTTAATTGTTYCTAACACTGCTTTCTAATAAATCAGCATGCCATAACTATAAATGCATCACTTTCCTKGATAACTAGAATAWWTGTCTTCCCTTTTAACATGGAAAAMWGGAATTCCCATTTCATTAGAAATACAAAGACAAGTCTGAAATTTAGAGATGGCTACCTTCAGTAATAAATACGAACAGCTTATTGTTTGCAGGTGCTGTTACCAGCACTTCTGAAAAGATAAGTAATTTACTTGTTTGGAGAAGAGCTAGAATTTTGGACATGTCTTTATTTGTCCTTCACCCATTATTAGGGGAAAAAAAGAAAAAGGAAAAAAAGAGGAATGTACATTTTGGAAAAGTTGTTCAGTTTTGCAATGAAATTTCAATCTGAGATGGAACCGTGAGTTGTACAAGGAGAAAACATTATTCCTGTACATTAAGGATTGTGAAATGCTGCAGGTTGGTGGTGTTTGTTGTTGGTGGTTTTCATCAACAGAGCAGAATTCTGACAAACAGGCAGAATGAAGTGTTTGTACAACACTCTCAGACACAAGGTGTGATTCTTGAGCTATCCTGTGCAGGGCCAGGAGCTGGACTTTGATGATCCTATTCAGGCCCTTCTAACACAGAATATTCTGTGATTCTGTGAAATATAACTCACTTCAACTAATTGGGATGTTAATGTGAATGAATTAATGTGAAGGATCCATACTACATCCTTCTCTAAGTAAAATGCTTTCATTATGAAGAGAGGATGAAGTCTGCATTAACTCTCTGAATTAGGTCAATTTCTTGAGCATGATCTTAATACAGAAAAAAAAAGAAACAAAACAAAAAAACTTTAAAAACCTTGTATGTCAATCATCACAGACATGATCACTTCAAAACAAAAATACAGGCTGTGGATTAAAGTATAAGCAGCAGCTTTACACATTGTTTCTGATGCAATTAATGCCACAAATTGAGGTAAAATGCCAGCTAGGAAGGATCTACTGAATAATCAGAGGAACAGAAAAACAGCCATCTCAACTAGAATCTGAAAGAAAGCCTGGAGAACAGACTGTCCACTTCAGAGAGCCCCTCTGCCAGGACGGGAAGGCAAGGACTGAAACGAGCCATYGAAACCCTGTCACAAAACCAAAGACAAGGAGGAAATCTTGGAGCTTATTTCTGAAAGTGGGAGCAAAAAGAGGATTTCACCATCTTGTATTTTAGATTCAAGTGGCCCAGATTGCAAAATGTGTGTGGTTGACCTCAATTTTGTGCAGTGCAGATCTGCAGCTCAGGTTTTCACAAAGCTCTCATGCCATATCTGCCTCTGAATCAGATTTCATGGCTTGCTAACTATTTCACTAACATATCSTAAGCTCCCTCTTGTCATTGTACAAATACATCAATTTATTTAGGGCCTGTCTTTCAACAGATTAGTGTCTTTTGATCTGCTCTTTTAGCCTTGGTAAAATAACTTCAGTACCACCACTGGGGCTGAAGATTCCTCTTTATATACACTGTGTTTTCCTCTYRTGTTTGGGAGAYTGTARCCYGGTTGAGATTTGAGAAACAGTAGCYTTATACWGCCTTTWAAAAGATTATTTATAAAAATACTAAAAGAACAGATTGGTAGCAGAAAATTCAAAATGGRGTGAGCACAGTAAGTTATTCAATCCAAGCTGTAAGTTGTTATCCATGAACCTGGTGACATTGTCAGGAGTATTCAAATTTCCTTTTCCAAATGATCTCTCACTTKTACACCATAGCACAAACAGAAGCCATACTCTTCAAAGAAATATTCTAGTAATAAAACATTAGAAAATGCTGAAATACTGAAATGTGAAAGGCCTGACAAGCTCTTCTGCCTTCTATGAAATGGCATTGATTGGACAGAGGTTTTCAAAGACATATAACAACATGCTAATGGTTATTTTTTTTTTTTTTTAATACTGAATATGCTCAATAGTTTTTTAGGTTTATATTCTGGCTAAGTCATCTATGTGTGGAGATGTTCTGTCTGAAAAATAAAGTACATTCAGGGAATCACCTGTRCTTACTTGTCTTGGTGAATAAGAGATACATTTTGTGATGGTTGAGTACTCACTTGAATGTCCTTCTCAAGTCTGAGAGYCTAGGAATTCAGAAGTTCTTATAAAGAAGGGTGATATAGGTGAAAATAAAATAAAATAGAACAGAGGAGGGTATTTGGAAAGACAAAAAATGCTGCAAAAGTCTCAAAGAAACCTCTTATCAATAGAAGGATGGTTATTCCCATCTCAGAAAAAGTATTTTTTGTTTTGTCAGAATGTGTTCAGTGAAATGAAGTGAAAGGAGAGAGAATATCAGCCTTGTCAACCATCAGTGTAGGATGCAAGCACTGAGCAATTAGAAGACCTGCAATAGCTTTCATAAAGATCAAGTAGATCATGCTTTTCTTTAAACAGAAATAATTACACTGCTCATTCATTAACTTCTTCATAAATCCCATTAATTTTGAACTACTATATATCCTGGAAATGCAGTTGAGGCTAAATGAACCTCATTACACAGTGTCCATGAAAATGATAATAGGARTAAGAATAGGAAGTGCAGATGGTAATAATTAATTGCTCATCTTCCAACACCACAAACTCTAAACAGTTCTATTTTTACAAAAAGTATGTTGTTTGCTGGAAGCATTTTACTACAGTCCACTTTCACTGGTAGTGGTTTCTTCTTAGGGCAATTTTTTAATGGTGAGGAGRTAAATACGGAGTGATTTTTATCTCTGTTTTTGATAAATGAATGTCTCAGCAAAATTTTACAGCTAAAAAGGTTATTTACTTAAGAGAGATTTTCTGTATGTGGAAAGGTCAGATTTTTTTTTAGATTGCTGTGAAATTGCTTCTGCCTTTTAGGAAATCTTCTAAGACGGCTCCTCTCCTTGTAGTGTTGACAAGGACACAGGAAGGATGTGGCCTGAAGAAATCAAATGAACAGCATAAAATCCTAGCTGGAATCTTCTGCTGCCCAGTTTGTGCAGTTTGAAATTCTGTCAAAATGTTGAACAGAACGAGAAGAGAGAGAGGACTTCTGAGCAAAAATCAATAACCAAGTCTTTTGAACTGTCCATGTACAAAGTTCTAATGAAAATGTCCTYGAGGGAAGTTTTAATAGTGGACTTTGAGATCAGCTCCTCCATTGCCCTGATAGCATTGTAGAGCATTTGAAGTTTTCAAAGGTACCAAAGCACAAAAGTTTGGCTCCTGCAGCTGAGTGGGGATGCCACTGAGGGATCTCAGAAGCAGCAGAGTGCCACTGAGGGCTGCACTGAATGCTCTATGTGCTATTTGCACTGTGTCAGGTTTTAGCTGGAGGGTACAATTTACTTCAAGGGAGTTTGTAAGACTTTAAATAGCATCTCTCCATGTACAAACTAATAAGGGATCAGATGCTCAGCGCACTACAGAAAGTGCTCTGGTCCAGCTAAAGGGATTTYACTTAATACACTGCAAATAGATGGAACTTTTATATAAATACAATTTATAAAATGTTAAATAAGGTTTGGATATAATATCCCATTAAGTGGGATTACATTTCTTTGTATCTGTGTGAGCCTGATAAAAAATGCAAAACATTCAGTACCGCATCAAGGTCATTCTGGGAGAACTGCCACACACATTAAAYGGAGGTTAAAATGGTTGTTAAGTGAGGGTTGTAAAGTAATTGCACTGCTGTTCCCCTAAAATACAAAATACATACATTTGCTGTCCCTTTGGTGTTTTTTCCCCCAGTGCCATTGAGAATTCATATGCATTTATACTCCATTATAGTTAGTGTTGGAAGAAAATCTTCTGATATTAACATATAAGAATCTGGCACAAGGACAGGAAATGTTTCAATTATCTGAAGATGTTAATTAAAAAAAACCCAAAATGATAATGTTTTTTTTCATTGTATGATGTTTTTATATATAACCTATGTATCATAATAAAGACATATCACAAAGTCAACATGGATATTTCCACAGAGACAGAAAACCAGCATTTTGAAATTACTTTTGCTTAATAAAATGGAGCCTTTCTTCACTTTAATTTTACAGCAATCTACTGTATTAAAAAAAAAAACAAACAAACAAAAACAAAAACAAAAAAACAAACAAACAAAAAAAAAACCTAAAACCAAAAAAACTGGTTTATACAACTTTTTTACCTTTCTAGCATTCAATTTATTTCGACAGAATTCACCCTGCAGTTCAGCAAATATTCTGCAAACATTCAGCCTGGGTTGCTGCCTGTGAAAGCAGAGCCAAAGAGCCACTGCTGGTCAAGGTGAGGAGCTCATCTCTCCTGCCCTGGTCAGCTGGAAACTCAGAGAAAACMACTGCCCTGGGCTTGAGAGCACCTGGGCATCCTCACCAACCATGAACTCCACACTCTTCCCTCCAGGCTGTTTACAGTAATKCACCTCCCCACTTAAATTCACAAAAAAATTCAGCTCTTCAGTCCAAACTCTTTGTTTTCCCTTCTCGTGTGCAGCCATTGATTTGATATTTACCAAGCAGCTGTGATTTCACAGCCACTGCTGCACAAAGACTTCTCCACCTACAGATTATTCCATATTTGGGTATTAATGRTGGCAATACAAAGATGATAAAGATACCACACACATTCTCAGCATTCAAAACACACCGAGCACTGTGATAGGAAGTTATTTTCCCACCACATTTATATGCAGCCTAAACATGATGGCAGTAAAACAAAACAGGGACTCTAAGGCAGTAGTTAGAATCAGGACCAAGGAAATGTATTAATAACTACAAAGAAGCATATCAAGAGAGAGTGAAATAAATTGTTGCAAGCAATTGTGAATGGTTTAATTTATGGAAAGCGTATCTATAAATACCATAAAGGTGAAGAGAKATGAGAGCTCACATCTATCTCATTATGTGTAATTGAAAAATATCATCATGAAATCACACACTGCTTAAAAGTTTCAAGACCACAATTTAATGGACGTGTTCATCCCTAGCATGTGAATAATTCCTGAATGAACATGAACTGAGTGCTTAGAGAACTCTCAAATACTGTGACTTTCACTCTGGAGTTCTGTTAATGACATTTTTTCACTCCATAATGGAGAGGAAGCATAATTCACKGAGCTATTTCGTCTTCTATAAAGCACTTGAGTCAATTCTATATCTGAGTGAACAGAAAGATGCCAAAGAATTAATCACCACCTGCCTCCCAGTTAAAACTGTAAAGGCCAGTTTCCCTTGTTGTGAGTATTCACTTAGCCCTAATTGAAGCAGCACTTAAATATCACAATAGAACCATTCACTCCGAGGATTCTCTGCCATTCCCATCCTCCTCCTGCCATCCTTCCTCCCCATTCAACTGTTTCCTACTTCCAATTCAAATCACTCAGTAAGGCTTGTCATGGAGTTTTATTGCTGCAGGAATATGAATGGGTGGAATGCAACTGGTGGACGAGATTTGGAGAGAAAATGAGATTTTTGTCATTCATTCTGTAAATCTGCTTGTGAAAAAAGAATGCATATGCATTAATTACTAATACGAAAAAAGGCAAAAGAGCTGTTTTTTCATAATGTTTCCAAAATTAAAATAATGTGGGGGACAACAGACTTTTTAAAATACAACTTAGGTCAACTGAAAAATTAGAGTATCACATAGTAGGGCTAGAAAAGTTTAAATAGAAAACAAATGATTATAGAAGATGATTGAGATTTCATCTGACATGGATTCCACTCAGTCAACAAAATTACAGCAATTTGAGCAGGTTTATGCAGGAAGTTTTCGTGTAAATAGGACTTTGGGACATGATAGGGATACAGACTGTCCTGCACAGAACTCTGGCTGTCAATGAGCACCTACCCATGCTCAGCTGAGAGAACTGATTCATGTGTGTGGTGGACTATTTCCTACAAAAAAAATCAATTAATTGGCACAGACTAAAATGGCACACAGTGTTCAAATTAGAGACAGCAATTCATATTGACGGCATCTTTCAATTGAGGAGCTTTGAAACATCAAAAAGAAAATTCTAAAGAAGAAAACAATATCCTGATTTTCTTTCCATTTGCCTAGATTTTTAGTTTCTCCCTAAACATAACAGATACCTAGAAGCACAAATAGAAAATGAAGTTTTGATAGACATTAGCGAAATATGTTCTTAATGACAACTGCTGGATTGCATGATTCCTCTTATAAATAAATTTTAAAATTTAAACTGATTTCATATTWATTTTCACTGCACTTAAAAAATTCTTCCAACATCCAAAAAAGACAAAATGCTTCATTTTTTTTCAGTGCATACTAGACTGACTTCCCTGACCACACCAGACTGAATTKTATTTTTGTGAGGCTCTTCAGCAGCCAGCCAAATAAATAGCTTTTCCCCTGCTGCATGGTTTGCTGTTTGCTTAAGCAAAAATCCAATTTCTGGAGAAGACTCCACAAGGGCTAAATTCCCTGCCATTTACAAGTGTCCCATTAGARCAGCTTTCTATATGGAAATAACAGCCCAAGAGAAGGAGAGAAAGAGTAGGGCTGAGGTCCACTCTTCCTGATGTGTTTTTTTATTTCTTTTTCATTTGAAGAGTAGAGCTGTGCTCCCATGAGAGAGTAATGTCTGAATACAAATGTCTCAAGAAAATGGAGCTTCTTTAAAAGTAAAATCCTCTCTCTGTCTTTTTTTACTGCTCCCCCCTGTATGCATCAAGGACAAGGGGAGACCTGACAGCTTCAGACTCAAGCTGTCTTTCATTGAGAGGTTTTTAATTAGAAATTCAAAGAAAAAAACTCCTACTGGGGCAGCATAGATTAGAAATGTTGGGATTTGAGCTTGATTACTGTTTTCTTTAATAAAAGTTCTCATTTTGAAACAACTGCAATTAGAAGGATGGGGTGAACGAGACCCTGTGCAGTAAGAAGAATTATCWGTTGCTACTGTCACCAACATCTCAATGGAGGGAAAAGGTAAAACAAAAGCTTTTAATGAAAGTTCACAGAGGTGCATTTAATTTAGGTCTAATAGGACAGACATCCCGAATCTGCAGGATTAGAATTGATTAGTGAGAGGAAGTTCACTSAAATTTAACAACCATATAATGAACTTGGACATTTGTCTGCTTTACCAGGGGTAGTCACAAAGAATCCTGGAGCAGTTGGCCCCTCACCTCTGTATTCCACAGTGCTTCAACTACAAAAGCTGCTTTTAAATGATCCTTCTGTACGTCAGGATTGTAATAATAACAATAATAACAATAATAATAATAACAATAATAATCCTGGAGTTCAAAGGGGTGAACTGATTGCAMTGTACTCTTGTACTGACAGGACATTGCTGGGTCACCAGATGGTTCCTGGAAATGGCAGGCAGAGTTTGGACAGAAATACCACACAGAGACATGGAAATCTCACATCTTGTGTTGGTGACGCCGATTTTTGTGACATTTATATTCTGTAGGCAAAGGGCACTTAGGAACCTAGCAGGTTTGGATGTATATATTACATTTCTGATTTCATTTCCTGAGTGATGCTTTGGTTTTGGGATATTTTGCCCTGGAATACTGAGCATAAACTCACTGGGCTCACAAATTTCAGCTTTTAGCTGTAGTGATCAAAGTTGTTTGAGTTCTAGCCTCTGGATTACTAGTAGCATTTACAAAAAGAGTGGTTTGAATTTGGCAATTCATCACTTTACCTGTCTTCTGAATAGGAGTTATGTGCATATAGTCTATGRATATTTAAATTACACAGCTTAAACATGTACTTGAAGTGTATTCAGAACTGATTCTTTGAACAAAGAGGGAATAARAGGCCTTTGAGGAAAAGTAGGAAACTGGAATACATTTACCCAAGTAAAAAAGGCACGGAAATTACTAAAGAGTTAAATTTATGTAATACATTAGATTACATAATATGACTACAGTTCATAGCTGAGACAAAAAATAAAACCTGGTTTCTTTTTTTTTTCTTTTTCACACAATGTCAAAATAGGAACATGACATCAGAAGTTACTGGGAAATTTATTTTGTGCAAGACAAAGTTCCTAGAAGCCCAGAGTCCCACTTGCCTAGAACAAGTGACCTGAAAAATTCTGCTTGATGAGAATTTACATTTAATCCAAAAACCTTTTCCAAACAGGCCCCCTGCTGAGTACGGCTTCTATTTTGACCAAAGCCAGAATGTGTGGGGCTCTGTCTCTTTTATTCCATTCATTCATGCACATGTTTAGTGTGTTTTAGTGTTTTCTTATGGTGAGTACATAATTTGGTACAAAACAATAACTAGACTTTTCGAATTATAATCTACCAATAAGGTTTAAAATTTCTGTTCAAATTACTTTCTGAAAGGTCACTTTGAAATACCGTCCCTTGTTAAGCTGTCTCCTATATATATTCATTTATCTTATCTTATTATCGTGAAATTTCTCCTTTATAATTTTTATTTGTTGCATTCTGCAGCAGGTCAAAGGTTGCTGCCTTGACATATTTATGCACCATTTACAAAAGGTAATAATAAACCTAAATAAACATTTATAAACATATTAAACAAGGTTTGGACCTTTAAGACTGCAAAATCAGTAAAATATTATGAGATGTGATAGTTTTTTTTTATCTTAATACTAGAACTTATTTCCCAGGCAGTGCAGAGAGTAGTTTGTTCATTTTAATTAGTGCCAATAAACAAGAATCCTTCTTAAGAAGATTTGTGGGTCTTGCCTCACAAGAACAGGGCCCTGATTCTCTAGGAAACATGAACATGCAGTTATTTCATCTTTGAATAATTTCTTTACTATTTAGAAGAATACAGAATGTAAGTAATGTTTAGTAAGAAAATATTTTCATGTTTTAATTCTATTTCCTTATGAATTTTAGACTTTAATGATTTTAATGTAAAAATTTTATATCAACCTTTAAAGTGAATATTGTAAAAAACTTACCAGGGTTTAGAGACACTATAAATTTCTATAAAATTGAGCTCAAGGCAATACTTATAAACAAGGAATGTGTTGAACTTATTCAAATAACCTATTATGGTTTTGCCTGAAATGTAATTTTGTATTTTTTGGTTCTATAATTTTCATTCCATTTCTTGGTTTTGTTTAGGGAACTATTGTTCTGAATTAATACAAGCTTTACTATCTTAGAACATCTTTAAAATTTSCCTATTGTTGGGGTGCGAGAAAACCAATTAAAAGCATTACAAACAGATGTAAAGTTTCTGCATGTTTTATACACCTCAGAGGTGCCACTGTTCAGTAAGAGCTTAAATTGCCTTTGGATGTCAGGAGGTGTTGTACCAGTTTATTGTAGTTTAAAAAACAAGYGAGCTCATTTTGGAAAAATACCAATAACTCCTGGCAACAGTGACTTGCTGCATTGCTTTCCCTCTTAGCTACATTAATTCCCAGGATCTGAAACATTACATTTCAAATTTTTTTTAGTGTAAGAGGAGGGAATTCTCTCTAAGAAGCAGTCTTGTGTTGAATTGTTAAACAGTTTAGTCCAGTGTGTGTTGCATATTCAATATGTGTGTCTGTCTTCAGGTAAACTCTAAATATCAGCATGATCGATGCCTAGAGCAAGTTCAAAACACTTTGACCCTAAACAGTCGTGATTGACAAAATTACCCGTGTTTGTGGATTTTTTATTTCTGCCTATAGGTCATTTTTTCAAATGCATGAAACAAAATAGCTGTACTGAACTGGGAATGACTATATTACATGAACATAATTGTGTGTCCAAGGGCAATTCAACAATGGTTCCTGAAGAATTCTTAGTGCCGAATAAGCATGAGACGGATTAAGAAAATTATAAAAAATGAAAACACAAAAAAACCCCCAAACAAACAAACAAACAAACAAAAAACCCAAAGCCCCAAAGCCACAAACAAAAAGACTCTCAAACGAATGAACCAACAACTTGCTCTCCCCCCAGTCACAGATATTAGCCATTTCTGAATTGATTCATTAATAGATCTTGGTCAAACTGTCAGAAATTAAGAAGACCTCTTAAATAATAACATTTAAAAACAGTGTCCTAAGTACATATGAGTATGACTAATGACACCCCATGGTGAARTTGGTTATCAGAAGGTGAATTCAGCTTACCTGACAAAGGATGCTGGTTTGGGGTTTTTTTAACAAACTTTCCTTGGTTAATTAATGAAGAACTTTTCAAACAATTTAATCTATCCARGGATATGAGTGTTAGTTTATATTTTTCAAGGCTGATTACTGAAGGAGTTCTAAAACAGTTTAATCTGTTCAGGGGTGTTAAACAAACATGTCAACATTCATTTTACATTTGTGTCTACCACAGCCAAACAAGAAGAATGCTGGAAATGGATTGCAGTGCTCTGTTTGCTCAAGGAAAAAAAAAGTCAATATGCTTCATATTTTATAGAAGACACAAACTCCTTTGTAAGATAAATGCTTTTCAGATTGAGCTTTTCAGTAGTTTTACTGTGCAGATTATGGTCTGGCATTCTGCCATATAATGATATATAACCTTATAGCTCACTATTATGCAAATAACAATTTGGCTGGGAGAACAGAGTGCTTAGATTTTCTCTAAGGACTATCATATATTTCAAACTTCTAACACCAAATTATATTTGACATTTAATTTGAACTCAATTTATGTAGAAAAATAATTTTTAAAACCCTCTTGTGTAAATTTCTAATAAGTGTTACATTTTAATTTTTCTTTTTTTTTTTTTTTTTTTATGTAGATATATATTTGCAGGGGAGGTTTAATTTGGATGGACAGGGAATACATAATTATACAGTGCATTGTATATAGAAGGGTATTCTAAACCAGGATCACCCAGTACAAAATAAAATATATGTGGAAAACAATAGCTAAAACGTTAAAATTCATACATGCATCTCTAATTAATTAATTCTTACAGAACAAGACTGACAGGTACAGATGCATTCAACCGTGTTGTACAGGGAGTTAATAGCAGAGAGTGGYGGGTGAAACATAATGAAGTTCAGGAGTTGGTAATTAATCTGGGAAAGGTCAGTTCTAACCTGCTCTCTCTCTTCCAGATCTCAGCTCTACCTGGTGGTAATTCCAGATCTTCAATTTACCTGGCCTACAACACTTATGGGAGAGATCCTTTCATCTCCTCCCAGCCCTGCCGAGGGCACCRAGGCTGAATTTGGCACAAAGATTTTTCTCACGGATGGCTCAAGCTCTCAATCCAGAAGCTGAGTCTGACAGCACCTGCAAATTCACAAGCACTAAATCTGTGTTATTCTTTCTCTATGTGTATCAGTCCAGAGTGTGAAGGATTAGATTCCTTACTCAGAAGTTTTTATTTGTGTTCTTCTACCCGTTTGCCTCATCTTTATCATATTGTCTCACACTCAACTATTTTTAAAGAGTTACCTTGAATGATCACAGTCAAATATCCAYCATATCATGCTACAATCATATTTCTCTGAGGTTCTAGCAGCATCCTACAAGTTTAGGGGAAATTATTGTGACCACAGTCCATAAAATAGACCATGAGACCTTGTCTAGCTTTAAAGAAATGATYCTGAAAGTGATCTAGCCATGGCAACACACAGCTGAGATCATTRGTCCGTGCAGCATTTTATTTAGTGAGATTTCTTCTCTTGCCCAAGCCAGATAATTAAAGATAGCTAAACATGCATTAATTACACTCATATCTGCTGTGCACACATACTCAACTCAGTTGGAAAAAGGGTAGAAAAATCCACAGGACAGGTTTGTGTGTGTATTTGTTCTAGTATGATATAATATTATAAAATAAATGGTGCACATGGCTTGATTTTTTTCAATTAAAAAACCTCCAGTAATTATCATACCTAGAATATGAAACGTAATTTCCTTAATCTAGGGCAAATGATAGTGTGCAGTGATTGACCCACCACATCCCGTATATGAATGAAAAGCATTTTCTCCTCCAGTAGATACTGGCAGGAAAACAACATACATTAATCAAATTATGCTGTTCCAACATTAACTCAAAATACTCTATTGGATGATTATCCCATCATTAGAACTAAGAAAATAATTCACAGTGAATCATTTCCTCAATAATTTTTTCTCTTATTCTACTCATACAGTCTGTGAGAAGACTGTAGCTTGCCTAAGTAGAATYATCGTTCACTTCTCTTTGGTTATTTTGGGAAAGATTTTGGAATAATTCAACTACTGTTATTTTATTTATTTCRTTATTTATTTAAGGTTTGACTTGTGACACCATTCAACTGGATGCATTCAGGTACTGGATGAGCACAAGCCAGACAGAAGACCTTGTGAATACAATTATTTAAAAATTCCTACTCTGCATAAGAACCCTTCTTTTTCCCACCCAGAACATCCTCTCTAGCAGGGAAAACCACTGAAACTGGGTAAAGTAAATCAAGGTAAATATCAAATATCTTCCTTATCTCTTGCCTATACATGTATTTCTTTTCTCCTGAATATCAGAACAAAGCCCGATATCRTGTGAGACTTCTGCTATGGAAACAGAGCTATRAACACAGAAACAACACTGGATCAGAAACAAGAGCTGAAAAAGGGGTTGTGAAGAACGTGTCGTGGTCTGAGAAGGAAAGATGATAATAACAAAATTCGTTATACAAAAAAGGGAAACAAACCCAAACYAATTTTTAAAAAATGCTTTGAAGTTAGTTCATACAAAGTGCTGACAYTGCTGTGACCTATGGGGTGGCTGGATGCACAAATACTGTACTTTTAATTACTCAGTATTAACTATCAACTCAGATTCAAATGATTAATTATGTTTAGCATTTAAGTCAGCAGAAATAATGCTAAGAAGTATTATTCAAGCAATTAAGTATATTAGTTAAAAAATCTGCGATGTTATGCACAACGTACAATGGAATATAAAGTTTGTATGCAAGAATCCATTCTAGAGAATGTTTTTTGTGTGCATATCTGTTTGTTGACAGTCCAGAAAAAAAAAAAAAGCACACAAAGATAAAAATCCTGTCATGCTGCAAATCTAATTGAACATATACAAACTCAGAATCAAAATTCCAATTAAAATAAACCACAAATCCTTAGCAGTTCTACTTGYATTGTTTTCTGTGATGAAAGCTTGCTTACCAAAACAGCCAGAAAATTTGATAGATCACTAATTCATAAGAACACATCTTGCTTTATTAAATATGTGACACTGTTGGGAATATATTATGAAAGTGATCTTGAAGGAACAAGATGCTCTGACTCCAATTACACAAATCACAAAATACAGACCTTGCTGATGCCTAAAGAGAGTATTTGGATAGAATTGTACACCTCWCATTCAGGACTCAACTTTARGGCATACAGAACTAAAATGWTTATGTTCTTCTATTCTAAAAAAGGGGAAAACTAATGGAAGCAATCATAGTATTATAATTTAGAAGCCAAATGCTTTTTTGATATGTAAATACTTAGAAAGAATGTTAGCAAAACCAGGCAGTTGACAACCTTGTCCAATACTTTGCAATGTGACTTCAATGTTTGTGTTGGTTAAGCATAGTCTGAAAATCAAAAAAACTACAAATATTCAATCTAGTCTAGTGCCTCACTTGGTATAATGAGATAGTAATGTTTTAATGTGATTACATCAGGACTAGTGCTAAGCCTATCTACAGCATATTTCCTAATCCWAGAACCACAACAGGATTTGACAAATTTAATTTTCACTACAAATGGTCTAAAACTATCCATTACATTTCAAAATCCTGAGACCACAGTGTGCCATATACCCATGTTTTTAACACAGCAAACCACAAAGACTGCAAGCTGAATGACACTGAACTGAGTATAAAATATTTATCAGTAAAGTGGCCAGAGGATGGAGAAAAGTTACTTTCACTTGTTTGTAAAGTATTTCTTTTTCAGGCAAGGGGTTTGAAAACTCGGAGATGTTGACCAGTTGTATAAAGGTGTGGAACAGGTGAAGATGATTCCATGGAATCACACRCCTTCTCACCTGTCCTTATCAGAGTTCTCATCATGGAGATGAAGAAATATTTCTAAGTTGAGATACAAATGGCAAGGGACTTGATCTCTGAATGTGGTAACATTGGAAAGTCAACTTTTATCACTGAACACCTTTGTTTATTCACTCTTAAACAGTAAAAGCTGCAAGTCGTGCTGCTCTCTGAATCTCACAAGGGTGCTTTCAAAAACGTGTTATGCAAATTTTTACCTCTGCGTAAATAGAGCAACACCGCAAATCTCAGATATTCTCCTTTCTGAGACACATTCAYGCTCTTGCCATTACTCTGCTCATGCTGTGGAGGAATGAATCTCAAAAAGGCAAGTGACTCACTTGCGTTATGTTACATGGTACAACAGCTGCTGCTATGTARCAAACAGAAAGGCAAGAGTTATATCTTCAAGAGCTTCTAATACAACATGCCTAACTGGTAATTTGGGCAAGTACTAAATGAAATAAAACAAACCAACATTTCTTCACAACCAGTGCAGTGACACACGGTCATACACAGAAAAAAAGAAAGTGGTGGAGTGAACTGTTTGCCCTCTGGGCATGAGGTTTATCTAAAGGCACTTAAAGGAATCCATTAAATCCTTTTAGCAAGCCATCAGTATCACCAGAATGTGCTTCTGTGGTAGAAAGCAGAACCATCCTTACAGCAGAGGAATGTTTCCTGTGCTTTCTCAGACTGAGCTTCAGCATAAGGAATTCAATTTCTTATTGCCATACATGTCTTTTTCAGTAGCTTATAACAACGAATTACTATTTTCCTCCAAAATTTTCTTCTACCTTTCCCCCAGCTGTTCAGACCAAATCTATATTAACTCCTAGAATGACAAGTGGCCTCAGTTACTCAATCAGTTATTTATAATGTTGCAGTATGCTCAATTAAGTTTCTCTTTGGTTTAACAATTACACAGAGATACACACCACTCATTCCTCCTGCGTGAATGCTTTTAGGAAACATACCAAGACAGTAATAACATCCTTCTTTCACTAAATCAATTTTTATTAATCTGTACATGATCTTAGAGTCCATGAAGAATACTGGTCACAAGACAGGGATTCACCCAACCTCGTTCACCCCAAGCAACAGTGTCAGAGACTGGGAAAGACAGCTAGCAGAAAAACTTCAGAAAAAAAGAAAAAAAAACCCAAAACAAACAAACAAAAAAAAGCATAAAATGGTTAAATAAAAATAAATAAGGATATAAATAAATAAATTAGGGGAAAAAAAAAA
>NW_026623842.1:130795-139944 GCF_030028575.1 Malurus melanocephalus | reverse complement strand
TTCTATAGGACTTCATAACACAAATTATTATCAATTTACTCCTACTTTAAATTACTAAACAGCATTTTAAATTTACATTATGGATAAATAAGACATTTAAAAGCAATGGAAAACTTTGGAAGTAATTATCTTAAAGGACACAAGTAATAAACACTGATGAAACATCGACACAAAGCCCCAAACCTTCCTGCAGTATTAGACTGTACATGGGGTAATTTGCTTGGTAACTATAATTCTGGCAGGAAAAAATTAAGCATTTCTTCAGGAAATTGATTATCAATTAATTATTACAGTACATACCCATGATTAAAATTTCTAATAGAATATAAGTTTCATTTGCAAACACAGGTTGATCATAAAAATGATCATTTTTATGATCAACCTGTGTTTGCAAGTTAAACTTATATTTTGTGAATTAAAATGAAACTTAAATTTTGTGAATTAATTTATTATCAGGAGTGAACAAAGCTCTTGAAGTTAAGAGTACCAAAACTTWCACAATTACTTAAAATTCTAAGTGAGAGATAGAACATCTCTGAAAGAAAGATTAGTTTGACAGAATTAATCACGCATCAGTCATCATTCCTCTTTTTGCAGCTACAAATGCATTGTAAGAACAGAGTGATTATTTGGAACCAACACACATATTCCTAATGAAAAAAAATAATTTGGAATATTTAAGGTTTTTTCCCCCTCTCTTCTTTGATAATTGATTAATTTTACTTAGAATTAATTAGTTTTAATTGATCAATTTCTGCTGGTTGTTAGTTTAAAGAAGATAAAAGTTCTGGTGTTATGCCATTCTTCTCTAGGAATTCAATTTTCATTTTTTCCATTAGTCTTAGCTATGGTGAGCAGCTGACACTCATTCTTAGAGATCTTTTTTAGAAAAAAAAAAAAAAAAAAAAAAAAAAAAAAAAAAAAAAAAAAAAAAAAAAAAAAAAAAAAAAAAATCCAAAAAAAAAAAAAAAAAAAAAAAAAAAAAAAAAGAAATCCAATTACAAGGTTTACAGAAATCCTCCATGAATGCAAGACAAGAACACGCAAGGATATTTCACCTCTAGTTAGAATATACTTGATGGTTGTCAAAAGAATCTGTGCATTGAAGTGATGCCTCCTCTTTCCTTGCAATTCTTCTTAGATGCTCCATTTAGGAACCTCTCAATGTCTTAATACAAAATATAGGTTATATTTGGCAATTCATGAACAATTCACTATGGTTTTTTACAAGTCTTGGAAAGCACATTCCTCACTGCTCTTGAAGAACCTAGCTTGGTTAAAGTAGAAGCTCTTAAATTCATAGCATTTTTCTACAATAATGATTATTTTATCATCCATTATTTTCTGTTAGACTGTCCTAGATTTATGTAACTAATAAAACAAAATGTGAAAAAAAAAGAAAAATTAGAATGCTAATCTCTGAAACTTCCAAGCTACAACTTAAAAGTACTGACCTGAACTACAAGTTTTTAAAAGTCACAGCTGCGTGCAATTTATCTGTGTAAATTATGTGCAATCTATCTCTAGGATGTTATGGAAACTGCATGAATAAGTAAAATTGCATGACTAGAATGAATGAATGAATACTGAGTGATAGACACTCCATTCCTGAGCAAGCCTTCACTGTGTGAGTCAAGCATGGCRAGGAAGAAGCTGCCAAATGTTCTGTGAGTTGAACCATTGGAGAAGCAAAACAATCCTYTAAAATGTCATAGCATTATTGTAAAATGGAAATTACTTTTTTGAAGGAAATGCTCATATCTGTCTGTTCTATAGGCTTTACTTCATCGAGGTGACATCTCTGGCAGATGATCCAGCAACTCGCTTTATGTAAAAAGTTCAAAAGTTATTTGAGAAACTCCCTTGAACCCAGTGCCAGCTCTTTTTGCTAATCAACAACTTTTAAAACAGAGACAAAAACAAGGACAGTTGCACTAARGCTTTTACTGAAATAAGCTGCCATTTTGATGGTGTTCAGCTGTAATCAGGCCTAACCAATAAAGGATGTTGACACACTGGAATGAGTCCAGTGGAGACCATCGAGATGGGTTGGGAAGGGGAATGTGGAGTACCTGAAAGGCATCAAAAGATCAGTTTGATCAGCATTAAGAAGAGAGGGCTAGGAAGACACATTACTGCTTTCTGCAACTTCCTGCACTCTGAGATGCACAGCAGCAGTCTGACACACAAAGAAAACAAGTCTGAATGTGAAAATCCCGATTAGATATTAGGTGAAAGTTATTTGGTTTCACCATGAGGGTGGTCAAATATATCCAGAGAGGATGGAGAATCTCCATCGTTGAAGGTGTTCAAGACAGTGATTCTGTGTGACTCAGCTGGACAAGCCCTGGACATCCTGGTCTGAAGAGAACTGTAACAAAGGGGTTAGACTATTTAACCTCTAGAGGTCCCTCTCAAAATAAATTGTATGATTCCCCAAGAGTAAAGGATCTTAACCAAAGGAAAAAAAAAACAAAACAGTGAATCCATGCTATTAATCTATCATTTGGTTTCTTTTTTTTAAATTTATTTTTCTTTTCCTCCAAGTCTGTATTGTTACACTAAACATTAATCTGAGCCTTTATTATTACACAAAACATTCCTTTATTCAAACGTAATGAAAAGCTCATTATGACTTCCCAGCTACCAGCACAAACAGTGTACTTRGCCAAATGGTAATTGTATTGGTCTCCCTTCTATTCCAATACTGCTCTGGAAGTTGTGTCCCTCAAATGAATAATTACCTACAGAATAATTAAATGTTGCTGATATGGTCTGCTCATCCCACTTGTACACAGAAACAGCAAAGTCTGTCTTCCCTGAAATCTATCTCAGTCATGTTGGATAAGCTTACTGCCCATCACACGGCTGGCATCGATCCCTACTCAATTACAGATGAACATAGCACCATATTAAAAGACAAATAAGGTTTAATTTTAATCACAGACAGCCTGTAAGTCCATGTTCCATTATAGATTAAAAGAACCAATTATTTTTAAAAGTAAAGATTTAATGAAAGGCCTTACTAATATATAGACACATTGCTCCCTCTGCATTCTAAGTCAGACTCTGCAGTAATGGCTGAAATTGCTGCAAGCAAAGCATGGGGATGCAACTTGGAGAAGAATGTTTTCCTTCAGATACAAATACGTGTTCTCAACAGGGTTTCTTTTGCAAGATTTCGCTTTCAAAAGAGTAAAATCACAGATCATTTATAGTCAAGAAATTAACTCTGCGGCCAGAGTTTTATTGTTACTAAGACACTGTAAATGCAAAATAATTGCATTGAAGCAGACAGAAATTCCACACTAACAGCACTGAATGCTGCTGAAATCACTTTATCCCAGACTCAGAAAGGTAGTTAGGAGCCGAGTTCTCATTTGAATTCCATGGGAGTTAGGCACCTACACATCTCTGAATCCAGACATTATAGCTTTCCATCTGTAACAACAGGAGTTGGCTTGCATAATTAACTCCAGAATCTAGGGCATCTGAACCCTTATTTCCTTACTATTCATTCTTTAACACTAGTTTCCAATCTTCCTTGTTTATTGAGGTAATATAATGTTTGTGAGACTGTGAACTAATAAAAATGTAGCTCTGTAATGTGGTTGATATTAGCCCTGAGAATGCAAAGATAAAAAACGTGTATATTTTAGAGAGACAGCTCCAAACTGGGTAATCAGACAATGCTGTTGTCCTATGAATGCAATTCCACTTGTACAGAGAAAGCACAAGAGGTTATGTATATACAAAGCTAACATCCCATCATTAAAGGTGTTTTTATATAATGCCATGATTTTTTTTAGGGATTTCACATAACTGTTCAACCAGAAATGCTTCAATGCATGGTAAAGTCTCYACATTTTCTAAATTTGGATGCACCTTCTTTAGAAGGGTTAAAATTAAAGCACTATTTGCCAACAGACATTGTTATGTCAATCCCATAACTACCATTCAGAGTTAAAAGCAAAAAATCCCAAACAAAACAGGACTCCCTTGGCTAGAAAGAACCTGTATTTTACCTGCCCCCCTAATCTTTGAGGAAAAGTGTASCAAATAAAACACTAGATAGGTAGAATGAGAACCTAGGAAAGGAAATGCAGGTATTTCTGATGTATTTTAAGGATTTYATATCAAATGATCACTTAGAATACTTCTGATGATGAACAAAAGAGTTGAAAAACCTTCTCATCTACTTATAYTCAGCCCTTGCTGTTTTCATCCTGCTAAATTCCTTTTGGTTTTGTCCTCACTGAACCCTGAAGGAAAAAAAAAATCTCCAGCTTCTCTCCACTCGTTAGATATTCACAAAGAGAATACGGGAAAACAGCAGACGGGGGCTCCAGTGGAAAACAGCACCTCAGAACACAGGAACATTGCAAAAATTCGGCTCCAGGAAACACAAAAGTGTTCTGGGAGTGTTCCCACTTTCCACACATGCCCTTACATACACACAACAGAAATTAGAAATGGAATTTTCCAGGCCTAGGGATAAACAGGATTGTGCAGAACTGAATCCCTGMTTTTAGGCTGGAATCCTATTATTTTTAATTTTTTAATGTTCTTTTAAATATGAAAAATCCCAGTGTTTAGATATACCACCAAATTCTTCAAACATGTTCTGTGAGGTATCTTAAAAGACACATGAAATCAAGGCTTTGTTAAATCCCTACACAGAAAACCTATGAAAACAAGATAAAAAACGATACACACAGAATCTCTTGCCTTTGCACATGTTTCATTAGCAATATGAGGATATGAGCACGCAACAAAAGTAACAGGTTTCACAAAAATACTTAGAATATGCAAAGGTACAGATCATTCTTTAGTAAAATGATTGTGTTGATTTAAAATCATAGTTAGACCAGTAACCCAGGTCTTGACTTGAACCATTATTTAACCATATTGACACCAAATACAATGTACATTAAATATATTATCACTCAATTCTGTAAACTAATTCATTGTTATCTATTCTAATTTCTGTCCATTGCTTCTATAAAGAAATGCATTTTATACACAAGAAAAACTGGAGAAAATTTCCAGGGTTTTCAAAAACCACTCATGTGCTTGCTATACATTCAGAAGTAGAGTCCTGTGTGTTGGAAATGTAAGCTGATGGCTCACACTGAAAATGTCACCTGCTATTTATTGTCAAATTTTTTTTTCAGGTTCAAAGGCCTCACCAGTACTTTCTAGCAGAAAACCAGCTGGCCATATTGCCTRTTAAATCCTCATATGTATTTCATCTCTGTAAGCACAATGCTCTTCAAAATCTGCACCCTGGGTTCTAGATTAAACYATTATAAAATGCACCTTTATAGAGGCCACTGAGAACCTTCACATTCAGGGCTGGCTTTAGCTGGAGATGATCTGAATTAAGGYATTTTGCAAAAACATTAGTCCTCCTCCAGAGTATTTGCAGCAGTGACAAATAAGATTTTCTGTTATTAGCTATTACAAAATCTGACACACCAGTATGTGCAGAGTAATAAATGTCTTCATTCTCCCTGTGACACAGAGCACTGAGACATTTACATGAGATTGCTGTTGTCACAGACAGTAATTAGGTGCTTGATTCTGCCATGGCCTTTCAAAAGGTCTTGGGTACCTGAAATTCATGCTATGGTACACACAGATATATCACTTCCAGAAAATTTTACAAGCATAGTACTGTGCTATGCAGAGATATGCATATATGAACTTTCCTTTGAACAATACCTCAATATAAAACACAGTGCACTCAAAGCCTGAAATACTTCATTAAAATAGCCAGTTTTTATAAGCATAATTTTAAAATTAACTGAGTAATTTTGGCTGCATAATCATACCCCTGAAGGGATGCAATAAAATATAAATTTAATCAAATACATTTTTAGAACACGCTTCAAGCTAGTGCATGTAAAATTTTGATCCAAATATCTAGTCATGAGTATAGTATCAGACCTTTAATTATAATTTCTATTATAATTGTTCTATTGAAGAAAATGTAGCCAGTGCCCTTACCTGCAATTATGCACACACAGTCTGTGGAAAGAGTAGATAAAGACTCTCCTGTGAACCGTCCCTTGCTGAGCTAATTCACCCAACTGGTTTAATTTCATTTGCCCTCAGTCTGCCGTTGCAGTGATTACATCTAAATGAAAAGACAAGGAAACATCAAAATGAAAAAAAAAAAAAAATCCACTAGATTTATCGTCTAAATTTTCAATTTGACTTCTATTCTTGAACAATCAGGAAGTTAGGGTCACAGAAAGGGTGTTGTAAGAACAAGTGTTTGGTACTTTTTGATGGTAGCGTGTATGAATATCTCATCTTGCGGCTAAAATGTGTCTTCTTTGAGACTCATTACAGTGCACACCTGCTGCTCTGTGATAGGTGCCCGGTATTTTATTCCTAATATATTGTGATTTATAAACCCAGAAAGAAAAGCCTTTTTGGGAATATCTAGTGTAACACTGCAGGCTGCTCTTCAAAGTTAAATACTCCTTTTAGGTGGCAATTTTAAAGGGTTTTCTGTGGCACAATGATCTGAGGGAATACCCAAAGGCTTATTTTAAATATCCATATGCTAATACATAAGTTCCAATATTATCATATACATCATCTTGTAATATTTATTTCAATGCAGCATCTACAATGCACTTGGAGCTCTGAAACCTGCACTGCTGGCTGTGTTACCAATGCCCAAAGGATGGCAAAGTTGGCACAGGAGGGATSTGTGGATTCAACAATCCCACAGTGTCCATCCATATGAGACCCCTCTTCCAGATAGGAACTAACCCTGCAGATAACTCAGTCTCTTTATTGTAGTGTTATGGAGCAGCAGCACTACATTTCCACACAATTTATCAGAACCAGATGCTATAAACCAACCAGAGCTATTCCAGAAAGAAAGCAGAMATAGGACTTCTATCAAATGGTCCCCTCCTGCCATCTAACCCACRGTGTAGGTACTTCTCTAAAAAGCATCAACTCCCTGCCACATTTTATAGTTGCTTCACATTGCCAGAGTCATTGTTTGCTATATTGTTTTTATTGTTACACAATAAAATTCAACCCAGTAAATGGTCAGAAATATTTTTCCAGGGAATTCCCAGCTACTCAGTGTAATGTGTAGATATGACATCTACTCTTCAGGATATGAGACATGTAGGGAATTTCACATGGAGTCTGCTCCTCCCCCAAAATCTACCTTGAGCTTGCAAACCATGAAGATGTTAGATTGATCTCCTGGGGAAATCACAGAAATGAGTGCTAGGTTATTCAAAAGTACCAGACAATAAATTTCAATCCAAAGACAACAAATAAACCAACAAAAAACAGTAGGTCTTTCCAGTAAATCCCAAACAAATGATTCTATCAATTACCCCAAAAAGCCCCCTGAAAGAGGGCCTGGGGTAGTGATTAAGCCCTGTACCAGTAATTAGATTAATTCATTCAATTGATCAGATACATAAGCATGAAATGAAGAGAAAATGGAAAAATACAATAAGCATACACAACCACATTGGCCTCTCAGGGAAAACAGTGTAATGTAARGATTTTTTTTCCATCATGTGACTCATTATGCAGCACTAATTACATCATCTCCCCATCTTGCTGCCTCTAGGCACTCMATTGCTATGGATTGGTTGCTTTCCCTGAGGCTGCTGATACATTTCTAATAACCATGGACTAACCTCAAAGCAATGAACCCCACCCCCTTGGTGARTTAATCTTAAACAGAAAATGTTAGRAAAAARCMCAAATATCTTATTWWWAAAAAAWATCAAAGATGTTCAACTCAGCCTCTGAAAARGGTATTTTGTGATTGGAAACCAGTTTGATCATGGAGATGTTTGGCTTATGCCCCTTTATATTCTTTATACACRGATTTAAGAAGCACAGCACCTTCTATAGAAGTCCATTTAAATGAYTTGGGAGCCAAGATTTTTCTTTCTGAATTAATTTAAACTTTCATATGTGACTGCTTCTAAAAATGCCATGAAATATATGTAAACCTTGATCACACATATTTGAGTGGGCAGTCTCAGAGCTTAGTCTTGTTCTGTCACTGCTCMTGTAACTTCCAATTTGGAAAGAGAGATTAAAATATTTGCTCTTTTTTTCCAAATACTTTCCGAGGCCAAGGCATACTATTGGAAAACTGTAAAGCAAGGAAACATCTTTTCAGACCTTTTACAAACACAGGCAGCATGGTGACTTGGATGACGATGTGCTAACTGAGATGGAGGTATTCAAAAGGTTTCTCTCTTTATTTAGATAACAAACAGTTTGTACCAGAGCAACCATATGTTGAGGTAGATTCCTGTCAAACATTGTYTCTTCAACAATTCTTACATGCTCAGAACATCAGTGGTACAAACCATGCTAACTGCAATATTGATACCTATTTCCAAAACWTTTAATGACTTAAATTGAAATTGTCCTCTGAATTATGAAGAGACTGAACTCCTTGCTCCACATTTTCTCAAGACATGCTTGATGAACATTCACCCTCACACCAGCACATGACTTCAGRCACGTCTCAAAATGAAGAGCAGCARCCAGAGGGATCATGAGAACTCATGGAGTAACAATGGCTTTATGGAGCTAAATCACTGATTTAGCATGAATRTTATGGGAATGTTCCCTGGCTGGTCTGTTTTCTTTTCACATTATTATTTTATTTTCATTCCATAACCATTACACTGACAAGTTACACAACAGAAACCATAATTGTGATTATACTCAAATCACAATATAGGGTTGKTTTTTTTTCTGCTACAGACCAAACCAGCAGCACATCCTGCTGTTATCTCTTCTGCTAACAGCAACCAAGGGATCTGATCACAATTTTTTTCTGAACTGTCMATATTGGGGAAAAGCCTTATTGTAATGCTGAGCAGACATATTATTTACTATGCAAATCAGAGAGCTCAAACCCATCACTGATTCCATATCCACATGAAAATTACATTGTAGACCTGYATGTACTTTGCATGTGCAGAAAAGRCAAGTTYTGTCTRATACCTCCCTGGTCTCKCACTTGCACTGGTGCTTCACAACAGTTATTTMTGTTTGGTTATGCACCAAATAATACATCCTGGATTATTCCCCTCTCCACCTCAAGGGAGGGAAATGCATCCTCAGGAAACAGGTGT
>NW_026623842.1:115955-129740 GCF_030028575.1 Malurus melanocephalus | reverse complement strand
TTTTGCAGAAGTAGAAGCCCCACCCTCTTTTGAAACTTTCACAATATACTGAAAATTTATADAGATTTAATGGGAGAGCAAGAGGGCAGCTGACAGTGCAAAAGTATCTTTTCGGTTTACAATACCCTCACTTGGGAAGGTATGGTCTATATTCAACATTAGATAATCAATATGGATTTTGAAAAGAGAGAGCAACCCCTTTTGTTTTAATTAAAATTTGGATCCCTGGGTCCCAGCAAGGTTGATCATTGTAATCTGAGAGAAGGACACGGTGCTTCACCGAGGGGGATCTCAGAAAAGAAACTCCAGATCTACTGAAAGGATTAAGAGCTGCTGCTGAGAGCACTGAAGATATTCTGGGTCCAGACATTAAATATATTAATGATGGATACCACCTGGATGGGTTTTGAAGTATCTCAGTCATTTATTTAGGCAGCTTACTTTTAATCATTTGTGTTAAACATATTTAATAATGGAGATTTTTTTTGTCTAGCTATCAAAGATTAAATAATTTTTAGAAGCCTAAGGATCACATATTCCATCTAGGAATGCACACTTTTAATACTGCAAGTGTTTAACCTCTCCAGCCATTTATTGAATGGCACTGTATACTCACAAACTCCAGATATTTTAAAATCCAGAATTGAATCTTGATCCAAATAAAGCTCTAGATCAAAAAAGAAGCCCTATTGCTGTGGTTTGCAGTATGATTAATGTTGAAGGATAACCGTGGTCTTTCTGAAATTTTTATTATATAAATTCAAAACTGATCTACATGGAAGACCATTCAGAACACAACAGTGCTAATACTGCAAAGAACTGAATAAAAATCCGTAGTCACTGCAAAAATTCATCTTGAACTGACTTGGCTGGTGAGCTTCAGTGGCACTTTGAAAGTGTATGTTGCAAATGAGGCAAACCAACAGGCATGAAAATCCCTAAGAAATGTGGTTTGTTTTTTTTTTTCCTCAACTCAGTCCAGTAACAAGGAGGTGATTCAAATTATTCAGCAGATGGCTCAGATGTAAGAACAGCTTGGTAGACGCAGGACAGGGCTAATTAGAGTATTATGCCTGTGCCTCTTCTTCTTTATTTCCTACATCATTCCTTTTCCCCTCGCAGAGAGTGCATCCAGCCTCTCCATTTCTCTTTCAAATATCACCTCCAATATCAGCCATGCTCCTCTGCAGCAGAATTGCAGAGAATTGCAGAACAAGCAGAGATTTGTGCTGAGCAGGGAGCCAGGAGGCAGCGCTTCCCTCCGGGCAGGGGTGCTGCTCTTTTCAGCTGCTCACAGCAGAGCTGCTCAGTGTAAAACCATCCCTAAATACCCTGAGAATGYTCGTGCAGGGCGGTGGCCACCGAAATTAAAATCCTGTGAACGGGTAAGATGGAAGGYTGTAGATTCATACACCTGGTAAGATCAGACTGTCACAAAGATATTTGCATTGGGATGGGGAAGATTATTGACACTCACAAGATTGCACATCTGCACCGGAGAACTGGAAAACTATTTTGTTTCGGGATCTAAGTCAAACTTACACAAGCAGCAAATACTATCCTGCTTTGAGGCTTTTTTCCCTTTTTAAGTCATCAGAGGGAAAAAAAAACCCAACAGATTTGCCTATGTGAATGAATAACTACTCTATTTCATAAATAGATCATGTTGCTATACATGCCAAGAATTACAGTCCTTCTAATGCAGAAATATAAATAATAGGAACCCTGAGACCACCTATTCATTTCTTTCTTTGTTCATACAACTTCAAGTGTGATTGTTAAGTTTGTTTCTTGTCTAAAATATATCAAGGAAAGGGATGGGGATCCTTCATAAAAATCCTACATATTCAAGAGAATCTAAATATGTATTGCTTGAAAAGACTGCCATCAGTGCTATCTGAGCATAACATAAATGAGGACAACAATGCACCAAGGCCATTTACCATTATATTTTTTTTTCCTTAACAGAATATACTACAATCATATATCTGTGCTGAGCCATTGTGAGAAGTGCAGTGTTACAAGAMTTCTTGGCTATACATTGAGAGAGCATCAGTAGGGCTAAGAAAACAGCTGTGAACCAGGATAACTGGATGACAAATAACTTATGAGACAAGAATTTAATGTGGCATACATTAATGAATTAGYAAATCACACTTTGTGAGTTTTTAGAAAGCAGGGCTAAAGCAATATTTATTACTGATTACAGCTTGAACTACAAGCAGACCTGTACTAACAAATTTTCTAAAGCCTCCTAAAGTCAATGCAGTTAGAGCTTAAAATATCCCCAGCATCACGGAACAGTAACCTGGAGSTACAGAAGGCAGCCATGTATCACCTGTTCTGACAGTGCTTCTTCATAGGAGAAATTGCTAAAATAGAGGAGTTGGCAGAGCAGTGACGAGATATGAAACAGAGACTGAATGCAACCATCATAATAAAGATCAGCACATGAGTAGTTTTAAACCCTTCTTTGGAATCTGTGAATCTTCCCTTTTCTATTTAGTTGTTCCTGACTTAATGAGATCAAAATCTAAGAAATATTTTTTTTTCTTTTTGTTTCTTAAAAGACATTCAAGTGTTTGCAATTACTCAAGATGGCTTCAAAACAACCAAGCCCCAGCAGAAATGTAACAGGGATGTACAAATAAAAGCTCTTGTGAGTGACCCAATGAAATCACCAAGTTCACAGCTCAGAGGGGTATGCACTAATGTGAAACAGTGATATTGGAAATGTAGTCCAAGACAATTTTTTTCAGAACTGCAACCATCATATTTAGCAAATGTATTGTTATTTACATTCAGTGTTTAAGCTGCAGCCGAGCTCAGCTGGGTCAATAYAGTTTTGTGCATAATCTGAAACATCACAAAAAAATCTCTATATGACATATATATTATAATACAAAGAGTTCAGTCAACTTTATCTTATTTAATATCAGACAATATAGCTTCCAACAACAATTGCACTCTATTAACATACTGGTTTTAGGCAAAGAAACTGTGAAAATCATCATGCAAATGGAAAGAGTTTTGTACCATATTTTTTGGTAAAATATCTTCTAGGAAGTGGGCAATCAGTACAATGYAATAATTTGGAGATGTTTTAATCATACCATCTGGGTTGCAGAACTAACGAGCAAAAGGGTGTTCCTATTAGTGTGTCTAACAGTAATTGTTATTTTAATTGGCTGAAATAAACTCTGCTGCCCCCAGGCCAGACACAGCACTGGTTTGGGTAGACGTGCTTTCCCTTCAGAAGGTACAAGGGCAATGGAAAACTGCCCTGAGAATAARTAAGAAGTTAAAGTAAAGCAGTTACTAATTTTCATAAAGATTTCTTGGGGGTTAAAAACAAAATAAAAAAAAACCCACACCCTAAAAATAAAGTGCAATACAATATCATAAATTTCCCTGAGCACTAAAGCTTTCTGGTATTACACAACATTTTAATCATGCTTCTGGCATGAAAATTAATGGAGAAAGCATGGCCTTGTAACTACTTCATCTTCTGGCTCTTCTGACAAGGATCCCATGTAGGTCATAATTATAATGAATAATCTGATGATTTAAAGTTTATGGGAAGACAAGGACATTAAAAATAATTTTAGAAACAGATATTTTAGAAAATATCATTGACTGTCAYTTTCAAGGTAGAATGAAGGTCCCTAACCAGTGAATCATAGAMATGTTTACTTAATGAATATTTGCATCTAAATCAAGCAATATCAAAGTCTTCATCTGTTACTAAAGGAAGCGTCCTTGGTGCTTCTCTCACTCTGCTCTGTCTGACACAGCCACAAACCAGCAGTGCTGAAAGAACCCAGGACCCCTTCCACCCCACCCCAGGAATATCCTAATCTCAGCTTTTGTGAGGGCACATTGTACCAACCTCTTGAAACTGGAGCACCAGCCAAATTAAAGATTCCCTACTGATCAGAAGAACATGAATTTAATCAAAGGAGTGAATTCAGACTTTGCAACAACAGCTGATGTCCTCTCACGACAAATCCAGGCTTTTTGACACATGAACTGGCTCCTGTTTCCTCCTGGTTTGAAAGGGACTGTGTCCAAACAAAGGAAATCTTTATGACACTGTTCAGCAGTTCCAACTAGATATYCCAATTAGATATTAGACATTCCAAGCTCTCCACTCAGCAGGGTGGCTGCTGTGTTTGTTATCCAGTGATGATTAACTGTCCCCAGAGAATCCTACAGTGCCTTAGGTTGTTATAAACACAGAGTTCTTTCAGATTTCCAGTCTTTAAGGATCCTGCCTATCCAAAGCCTTATTAGTTGGGTCCTTTGTAGGCAGTAGTATCAGTCATGCTGCAATTGCTTCAAATTTAAAATTAATTCTGGGTATGAGCAAATATACCAAAAATCAAAAATACACGAAGTATATTTGCATCAAAGGCAAAGCAGAGCTTAGGTGTTCTTCCTGCTCCTGTGTCTTAAAACAACTGTTTACACTAACTTTACTGATTTCTTTATTTAACTGTGTCCTGGTCTCTTTGTTGGGGATAATGATCCCAAAACACCTTCAGGATTTTGGTTAACACTGAAACACAAGTGACTGATTTACCTKTTGAGAGTAAAAGCTTTTTCTGCAGGAGATTGCAGCTGTATGAGGCCTCCTACAGACTGTACCCTCCTGAAGGACTTCAGGACTTCCTGCTATTTCATTTGATATCTTCACCTCCCCATGCTTAATAACAGTATTTTAAGGGATCAGTAAAGAAACAAAAGTTGTTTTGTTTGGTTTTTTAAAATGAAATAAATTCAGTAATGTCACCTTGCTGCTCATTGTGTTTGCCATATTTTAAAGTATAGAATAGATAAACTGTACCCAGGCAATTAAAAAATGGAAAACCAAGATCATATCCAGTGTTGAAACACAGGACCTTGTTCTCAAGGAAATAAAAGTAGCATTTTACAGTTTAGAGGMCTGAGCTTTGAGATAACTCTGGTTGAATGTTACAAAAGGTTTTTACAGTAGTTATATTCTGCCTTTATAAAACAACAGCAGCTACTATTCACAAGTTCAAGATTTGCCAGATTTTGGCAACAGCAGTGGCCCCAGCTCATGTTTACATCTTTTGTTTAATGGATTTGCGCATATATTTTGACTCCATTCTCCCACTATTAAAAAAAATAATTCCAAGGACAAATGAGTTGAGCTCTGTTGGAAAGACAAGACATAGCTTTTCTCTGATTACAAGCTTTGTATCATCCAGACAGCCCAAGGTCTTGCTGGGCCTTGTTTAGCTCTGGCAGCAATTGTGCAGCAATTAGGTAATTGTTCCTTGAATTAGTTCGAGTTAGTTTTAATTTATAGTGATGACAGGTAGTTATTCACCATGGAGTGAATGAACCATCATTCCAGCACAAGTGTGCTGTGGAGGAGAATTCGGGAAACACCAAGAGGCCCCAGGACATGAGCACAGATCCTAAAGATTGGTCTGGGAGGACAACGTTGATTTATTCCACTGAAATCAGTTTCAAAGGAAACAAAGTCAACAAAAAGATTGAACACTGGAACTAATGGAAAGTAAAAAAATACATAAACAGGCTATATTTTATAAAAACAAACCAAATGCACCCTAAAACTGGGAAGAAGGAAGAAACTGCCAACATCAAAAGGTACCCTAAAGAAAAAAAGAGGAAACTTTCCTCACTAATTTCCTCACAGCCCTGCAAACRAAGGCTGCTGACAGCTTTTTGTAACCCCCTGATGGGGACTCTCACCCCCAAAATAAATGGGGACACTCTTCTTCAAGTTTATTCTGATTTACCATTCTGAACAATATATTTCTAGAAAACAGCTCTCAAAACAGAAAAAAAAACCCACTGAATTTAGGTTATCCTGGCTCTCCTCATGGATGCTCATTTTTTAACCAGTGCTAATTCACCCTTTTTCATCTGGAGCAGCTTCTTTACTATGGTCAATGGTGTCATGTGGGAACATTAGGAACAGATGTGGGTGATTAATAACTGTAGAAAAGCTAAATTTTTTATGATAGACCACATAAATCTCTCTGCCATGAGATGTCAGCTTTTCAGTCTGTAGCCTTTGTATAGTTTTTCTTAGGTGTTTGTTGCTTTTTTCTCCTTTGAAGTGCTCAGATGATAAGATACTAATTATGAGGATGCACTAATTATCAGAGACCTGCAACAGTGAAGACTGACATTTATTGGCTTTTGTAATTTTAAAACTCAAAAAAAGTCCTTACCATCATCATGACAATAAATAAATAAATAAGGAATGTTATTTGGAAGAAGTTACTTTTCTTCAGCACAATTTTTTGAACATGAAATGTTTTAAAGCTACTGGTGAAAGAGGAAATGATGTCTCTTGATAGTATTTTCATATGCTCATAAACAAACAACTTCAGAATAYTAAGTTGAAAGAAAATTCAGCAAAATTATTAATTTTAAAACAACTTCAACTAAAACTTATGTTAAGCTTCTCTCTATTTGATTTATATTTAAGCATGTGTTTAAATCATACTRAAGTTACCCTGCAGCTGAATAAATACTTACACACTTGCTGAATGAGCCTGGAAGAATTGATACCAACTGAACAGATCTTGGGATTTCAAAAAATAACTGGTGCTTTCTTCAGCCAGCACACCCCCATCACATACTCTATAAATTTGAAGTTATGAAACACCAATATGAATCAAATTTTACAAGAATTACCCCACAAATTTGACTCCTTTACCTTTTCTAAACAAAATCTATATTTTTTAATGTTTTTTTCTTACTTAAGAAAGAACCATAGTAATATGTGCATTGAAAATGTGAGCTTCCCCGAACCTATATTAAATTAAATATTGACTTACCAAGCCCTATGCCATTCATTATTTACTTTATTCAATCAGGGGGATTTATTAAAAAATTGATAAGAATGGCTACTGGTAAAATCCCTCCAAGTGAGCTCCCTAGCCAAGCCAATTATGAAATAAGTAAACTTAGAGTTACTACAATAAAATGACAGTATTCGATTTCAGCAGTTGGTGATATTTTAAAAGGACRCTTTGAGACACTTACTTGAAATGAATTAGGTGCAGTTTCATATAAAAAATTTTAAGATTGCTTTTATTCTGTTATTTGCCAGACCTTTCTGTTCCACTCTGCCCTTTTCTAAGAGTTGATTTCTCATTTTATTAAAAGATTTTTTTTACCCTGTATTTCAACAGTTCTCTTTCTCTTCTTGCACTCTCTATTTTAAACCTGGATCTACCTGAGAAGTGCTCGTCATTGTGCTGCAAGCCAGAAAGGACTGTGAAACTGCTTTTAAGTGTAAAGAAAACTTTTATAGGGAAAAGGACAATTCTAGATGTTTATTTAATTGCTGCTAATGGTTAGAACGCTCTGCTGTGTGCAGGAATGAGTTTTGCATGCAATTTGTTTATGCAATTCTATGGATACAGWGCTCAGGCCTGCATTAGTTTCAATGTCCTTAATTCAGATTTCCCAGTAAACCGTAAGCAGTGCACTTTAAAGGAAAGATCAAAAGCATTCTCAGTATTGTTCATGAAAAGAAAAAAAGGGAAGTAAGGGGTACAGAATCCACATCCTTTTTGTTGTTGGTTTTAGTTAATAGATTATTTTGTTATTAAGTTAATAGATAATTTTTAAAGTTATGGGGGAACACAGCTCTGTGCTGCATGATACAACCCCCCTACCCTCCAATCTTAATTTCTTTCACGTTGTGTCCTGTGGGGCCTTTCAATAGGGATGCACTTCACCTTATTTTGATCCCCAGAGTYGGTCAATAGCTGTTCAATACAAAGAACCTGTAAATCATGCAGGGGGAAAAAAAAATACAACCACAGGAGTTAACCGGTCACATCCTTGCTTTGAAAGCTGGTTTGAACAAGGAAAATTAAAGTTCACAAAACTTAACTACTAGGAAGGTTCTGAGCACAGAGATCTTGTCAGAGCTTTAACCCAACTGAACCCAATGTGATTTATACATGGATATACTGAAACAACCCAGGGGAAAACCAGGTCATCATTAGAGAACCCCTTATCATCGGCCTCTGCCTCTAACACCGAGGAGTTTTGCTGGAAGAAAGGGGCTTTCACAGCCAAACAGGTCCTTGTGGGATCAAGGATCCATGCTGAGGTCACCAGGCAGGGCRTGGTGGCATTGGGACAGACACCAGACCCTGTCACAGAGCTGGGGGCACTGAATGCACACACTYGAGCCACCAGTAAATGAAAATCTTGTTCCTGAGCTGCTGCCTCACTTGTAGAACCAGTCTGGTCTGAAAAACTCTGTTTRCTCAGGAATAAAAACTTTGCTTAAGCTTTACAGAAATCCAGATGAAAGCAAACAGCATGAGAAGCTAAGTTCGTGGGTTTTCATTATGTTTGGATACACTGCTAATAAAGATTTCTTGACAGAAAATCCTCCACAACATGGTATCTATCAATACCAGCACTCAGACACTAATTCTATCAGCAATAAAAGAGTGATCATAATCTTGCACCTGCATATAAAGAGCTTATGGGCTTCTATTTGATAATGAGTTGCAGAGGTSGTGTGGAACTGCAAAAAATGCCTCTGCTGGAACTGACATAACTACATTCATAACTGGGGGAGATGGTGGGACTTTAATCTGTGTGTGGGAAGGAAAGAAAACAAAACCTCACATGTAAGCACCATCCCTACTTAGATARTAATTCTGGGTCTTGACGCAAAGTGGACAAGATCAAAGATATGAATTTTAATAAGTGCTCAGTTAATTTAAAAATATTTTGCTAAGTTCAGTATTATTTACCATGCCAGCATCTTACAAGAGGGAGATGAGGACTAGGGCTTGGCCTTACTCTTGTACCAGCATAAAATCTACATTTTAATTTTCTTAAGGCTGAGAAAAGGAAGACGAAAACAATCCTTTCAAAATCTGAACATTTTGGTTTTCACGTTGTGCTTTTAATTTAAAACATCCACAGGAGTTATGTTCTTTAAAAGTAGTACAGGAATTGATAAGATATAATCAAACATTTCTTAAGCCTAAAGAAATTATTAAACATAGGGCTGAAATGTAATCAAAGGATGGGCACAAAAAAGAATCTTGGAACAGGAATTGGGAATGTTGGGAAATCAATGCACCCATGCACCTGATAAAAAAAYCAAGACTGAATCSTCTTCCTGCTTTATTTCTTTTTCCWTRYGAGGAAGCAGTCTTTCCTACAGAATTTTTTCTTCCAAACCTTTCAGAAGCCTACAGAAACTGTCCAACATCTTTCTGATCTTCAGGAGAGATCTACAGGAGGGGGGACTTACATGCTGATTTCTTTGAGACATGTTGTCTCCTTTAGACTAATCTGTTTGAAATGCCATTTTAAGAGRTTGGGAGGCTTCCAAAAGAAATCTGTGGAAGTTTCATATTAAGAGTTATTAAGATATGAAGCAACTGTTATGGGAAGAAATGTTATGTGGCAGTTTATAAAATAATTGGATTCTACAACTAATGTGGAAAATGATCAGCTTTTAAATTCTCCAAAATACATGCACAAGCAAACAGCAGATGTTTCTCATATTATGAAAAGGACATCCTATACATACAGTTTAAAATATTCATCTGAGGCATAGTAGTATATCGTGTTTAAAGCTGTGGGTTTTAACTATGAAATCCTTAAAAGGTTTGTAAAGATTTGAAACCTCTCAAATACATTTTTTTTAAAAAAAATTGAAATAATTGAAGTAACTAGCTCCAGACAGCAAATSAAACCACAGTCATTCAGCTGAATTAAGTTATGAAAATATTACATTTGTTTGAATGCTATCCCATATATTTACTACAGAGGGGTTCTTTGAGAAATAATTCCTACATTGGAATTATCAAAATACCCCTACATATCTCTTTGGAAGATACTTTTTTACACTCTTCACATGGAAAAGAGGAGAAATAATGGATGCAAGTTTCTTCTGGGAGATTCTGATYAGACACACAAAGAAACCTTTTCCCAACGAGAACAATGAACCATTGGCACAAACTCCCCAGGAAAGCCATAGATTCTCCAATATTGGACACATTTAAGATCCAGCTGGGCAGGGTGCTGGGCCATCTCATCCAGACCATGTTTTTACCGTGTTTTTGCCAAGAAAGGTTGAACCAGATTTTCTCTGAGGTTGCCTTCCATTCTCCTATCCTGTCCATGCTGCACCAAACACCTTCCAAATATGAAAAATGTCACAAAGGACTTCCACTACAAGCATGAAAATTYGATTAGCAGAAACAGAGGGAAAGGAAAGAATGCATAATGGTGTTTTTTCCTTCTTTAATCAAGCCTAATAAAGCTTGAATAATCAAGCCTATTAAAAAATCATATGACTAACGAATTTAAACCTCACCTTGTCCATTTAGGGATTTGTTTTCTAGTTTATGTTGTGTGGAAGTTGGGGTGATGGACATTCACCCTCCAGATGCAACCAGCCAGACCATGCTTCAAAGAAAGTCACTACAGACACTAATTTTATCTAATGCTAACATAAAACCAAAATACATTATCCCATTTTCCTGTATTTTCTGTGAGAATACCTTGCAGCTGGTTCAAATATAGTGAAAGATCTTTTTTTTTAATACTTTGAAGAATTTTTCCTCTATCTCAGTAAGCATCCTGCTTTTATTTGCCTCTGCATGTTTCAAGAAGCTTATGACATGCATGAAACATTTGCTCTTTCAGTTTGGCTCCTACTTAGCTTAGAGGTAGGAGAATTGGAGAGACCCAGAGGTATTTAGAGCAGATTGAGACTGATACTCCCATTGTGAAAATTTTCATTAGGTGTGTGATAAAATGAAAGAGAGAGAGAGGAGGGAGGGAGAGGTGACATCCTCACAGGGATGGACCCTGCATTTCCAGCCACAGAAAGTTCCAGAACAGGGTCTGCAGTGGGRTATTTCTGACCTCCCTGGGATAATGTGGAGCTGGACCCGGGATCCAGGCTCTGGCAAACCCCAGCASAGCCCAAGAGCCTCTGAGTGAGGTCCTCACCAACTGAATGAGCTTTTGCTCTCAAGCCTTAAATCCCAGAAACCCAGGTGTGTTGTAGATTAGCTACAACKTACAAGCAGTGTGTGGAAATTTATTATGATAATTGTTGCTTTTATTTTTTATTTCCCTGAACTCAAAGATAATTAACGCCAGTATGTGTCCTGGTGTCTGACTCCCTTAATTGGCCCTATGATGCCTTGGGTGTTTGAAAATTCAMTCGCTTAAAACCTTTTTTTTTTTGTTTCTTTTTTTTTTTCTTTTGCCTTGTTTTCCTGGAGCTGTTCATTAGTGCCTAAAATATTTGATTACATTTAATTGTAATGTCTTCAATTCTGTGCACCTGCTGCAATTTAGGTAGTRGGGGAAAATAAGACCTACAGTAGCTAAAAAGTGGCATGAGGAATTGAATGTTAAAAAGAATTCCCCTGCAAAGGGTAATTGGGGTTAAATATGGAAGCAAACCAAACATGTTTTCAGTTGGGGTTTCCTTCCTGCTACGGTAGCACCAAAAGCATTTCTAGCATAATGGTTTCCTTTTCAGTGTTCACATTCAAAGGTTTCATCTCCATTTTAACATTCCTAATTAATTTTAACTCTATTTCTAGCATGACAAAGTCCACATGGTGCTGGTCCTGCAGAGCTGAAGTGCTGAGCCTCACCCCTACAAGAAGATTTTTCCAGTACGTTTTTTCCAGTCTTGCCAGCTTGCTTTTAACAAAAGCTGTATATTTTACTATCACGTCCTTTTTCTTACAATTACTGAACTGGTTAAAATCTTCCTGTCTGACACTTTAGCTTTAAAACACAGCTTACAGCATTTGCAAATCAGTCAATAATACCAACACAAATTAGCATCACTGAGTATWCAAATTCCCCTGACATCACTGGAGAAGGCATAAGGGATAGAGTAAAAGAGAAAAATCTTGTGTATTTTTAAGAGGGAAATTACATCAGAAAGTTTTTTTTTTAAGCAGTGCTGTGTTTTCTCATTTGTCTCCGAGGGGTGGTGTCAACCTGCAGAACAGGTTCTAAAACGTATATTTTTCAGAATAAAGCTAATTAGATCAGTCTTAATACTTMAATGTTAGCATTATGTGAGAAATTCTTGTTTCAGCACTGCAGAGGAGAAGCAAAGAACAAAAATATCACCTGCTGATGTGTATGATAGCTTACAGCACAGAGCTCACTGTTGTGACCCATTAAACACTCTTTGCCAAGGAAATTCCACAATTCTTAYGCAGTAGCATCCCAATGCTTTTATTTATTTCTCTGTATGGTAAATATTACCTGGGGTRTTTTAAAGCAACAGTTAGTGATCCAGACAAATCAAGGTCAGAAATAAATTTATCCCTGACATCTCTTGCTAAGTAGGGCATAGACTGAAAAATACAAACACTGGCATCTCTGCTTTTAGAATAATATTATTAATAATAGTCACAAGCTGTAATAAACTGCCAGGGCTCCTAAAAATGTTGCCACACAATGAACATTTTATGTTAATATCTACATTTCCCTCTGCTGTGGAAACCACAGAGCTGTCAACAAACGCTAGAAATTAATCTTACATTGAATCAGAGACAGCAATACATTGATGAGAGATGTGATGGCAAACACTCCTCCCTACTCATTCCCAACTAGCCTTTAAACAAATGTTACAGCAAATGTGTGGCATATTTTTACCTCCATTCAAGAACTGTCCCTGACGTCAACAACAGAAGATTGCTCTACAACTGAAGGCATGGGACCAAGAGCAAGCAGGATGGTATTTTATTCTCTAGATTCCAGACAGATTTCCTGTCAAGGCACTTGATTTATGTTTCCCTGACCTACTGTGCAAAATGGAAATAAATGATGCTTTTTGCCAGTTTTTAATCACAGCACATTTGGTACCCCCAGAAGCCACTGCTTTTGAACCTCAGTGCAACCAGAATCTACCAGTCACACTCTAAACTACAGGGCTTGAAATGAGAATACCAACTCAGAATTTTAATTCTGTTTTACCTTYAATTCTGAATTACCTCAAAAGAGGTGATAGGATGTGTTTAATGGAGTAAGATCAGTCTCATTACTTCTATTTTGGAATCTCGAGGTTGTTTGACACAGGTTGTTTTAGACTTTAATGTAACTTGATAACCCAAAGCCAATTAGGTTTTTGGTATTCAGATTTAATATCCAAATAATAAAAGGATGCAAAAACTGTCTACAATAGAACACTATTAAAAAAAAAAAAAAAAAACAAAAACAAAAAAAAAAAAAAAAAAAAAAAAACACAAAAAAAACCCAAAACAATCAAACAAGTGAAACTAAGATATTCCATCCAGTTGACAGGGAGGGAAAGAAAACAAAATCCCCAAAACAAAACAGAAGAACGTGCAAACAAAAGGTGTTTTCTTCCTGTGATAAAACCATGCAAATGAGAGCCAGACATATCCTCTTCACTAGCATTTCAGAAGAGACAAGGAATTTCCAGCTCAATATTCACACAGGACACACAACAGGCTGTGAAATAGCACTTTTAGGCATTTTGTCCTGGGTTGGCTCTTTAGATCTAACAGGACTTGAGACATTTCTTCATRGAGGTCATGGCTGTGTCATATCTGATGATCACATTCAACATAAATACAGAATATAATCTCTGCCTAAGACWCTGCACCTCAGCCTTCTGTCTTAGCTACTGAGGGAGTTTGAGCTTTATCAGATTTAGTAGCTTTGTGCTGCTGGCCTTGGAACCATTCCACAGTGATCATTTTTCCTCTGCTACCTGCAGCCACAGGG
>NW_026623842.1:91363-115743 GCF_030028575.1 Malurus melanocephalus | reverse complement strand
AGTGGCATGGCTGAAGCTCTGGGTGAAGCTGTCACGGAGAGCAGTGCATTTACACAAACAAAGGACCTTGAAAAGTACATGGAATGTAATACCAGGGCTACACAATGAGTACGAGTAGCAAAAGTTTAAATATACATGCATTGTCACAGCCAGCTAAAATTGTGGAGCTTTGCTTTTCAAACTCTTCTGTTGCACTCATCATGATGGGATCTCCCACTCYCCTACAAGCCCCTGCTCTGTGATGTTCTCATCAACTGCTGAAATATTCCACCCTGCTGGATAAAGGGCTCATATACAGAACTCACTACATAATAAAAACTTAAATAAACATTCTTGTATATGGCCAAGAAAAGAAGATAAATCCCATACTCTGACTCTGCCTTCATGTTTTTCTCAGCTCTAAATCCCAGCAAGAGTTCTTGCCTCTCATTTCCTAGCTTCTCATGAAGTGTTGGCAGAATCTACAAACTCTTTTCAACAATCAGTGATTTAGTGMTTTATTTTCAGACCAATGAACTTTTAAAATATCCTAGTGCAATGTTGTGATAATCAAACTTAGCAAAACCCCAAATTATTACAAAGTTGCAGTGATCTTGAATATTTCAAAGAGCATATGTGCTATTTTAACCTAATATCCCTCTGGCATATAAGGCCTGATCAAGGATTAATGAGTTATTTGTTACAACTTTGGAGTTTGAAAAACTATTTCTACTAACATTTCAAAGTGAATAAAGAACACAGTAATCTTCTTTTGTGTGCATTATGAATATTTAGAGATGCAGAAGAAAAGTCTTTCTTACATGTAAAAATCTGACGGCTGTTAGACTCCTCCCCTTCAAAATAAGGTTCAAGAACAAAAGTTTAGAGAGAAAAGAAGAAACAAAGTCCAAAAATAATCCATGACTGATCTAATTATGAAATGTCTCTATGCACTCTGTTCTTTCCAGGTAAATCAGCCAGAGTTTCTGTTGTTTTATTTATTCCAAGTATTAAAATAATTAAAGAGGAAGATGCAGGAGGCACAGAGCACTGAATGTCAAGAACACTTGATGCAACACCCTAATGATGAATGTTCCAGCTTACTCAAATAAACAAGTTTCTGTAGAGATTGTTTGAATGAAAATAATGTAATTGCACAAATAGCATAAGCTGAGTGTGTGTGCACAAGAAAAAAGGAGAGAGACAGGCGCAGTCATGCTCCTTGTAGYTGGTGGCGTGTGGTGAATAATTGATCATGCCTTCCTTCCCTCTGATGAGTTCACTAATTCTCTCAGTGCCACACTCCTACAAGTGTCACGATCACTATTAAACCAGCAGAGGAACCCAATAAGCCCCTGAGAATACCCACTGTCTGGRATGCCATTTAGAGCACCAACTGAAAAATTAAATGTGAAAAGCACGAACATGATTCCGAAATCTTCTTCACCTTTGCTGCGTGCTCTAATGCTGTACTTGACAGGCACCATTCCACAGCCCAACACTGAATTTATGGTGCCTGCTATTATTAATAAAAGGGAAAGTGGAGTCATTCGGTTTGTTGAAAAAATGGCATTAACTGCTTATTTTATATGCAGTCAATTAACAGCACAATCTACAGACTTAGAAACGATTTGTGAGTTAATTTGCACTTTTGAAAACGAYGGGCATAGAACAGCCAAAAGTGTGCAGTATGATTTCATACTGAATAAATTCCCTTATGAGATAATGGATTAAGGACATTGCTCATTTCAAACCTGAAGACAAAGCTGCCCTGTGTTTTTAGTCTGTGGTTACAGATATTGCAGAAGATAGGATTTTTGTCTGTTTTCAGTGAACCACAGAAATTAGTCAAAGGTAAATTTTCTTTCCTAAATCCAGTAAGACGCTCATCACCTTATTTTTTCAGACTGTTAAGGAATCCAGGAGCTCAGATGGACAAAGCTGTGGRTACACACCTGAGTCACCTAAAAGGATTCCTGTGTAAGAGCAGATTTGCATCAAAACACTCTGATAAATAAAATAAATTACACTCTGGTAAATAAAATGSTCCCAGTAACAATAGCACACACTATTTTTACTTTATTGCCCCTCATAAAACTGGGGCAAAAAAGCTGTTTTAGAAATAAAATGGCAATTAAAAGTTTTAGCACTGCTTCATAGRTAGCCCATTTTGCTAGAAGGAGTTCTCAGATTATATGAAGAAGCAAATTGAAACCAAATTAATCAGGAAAATCAAAACCAAAATTGAGTTGACAAACAGCAATATGGGAAACAACCTTTACCAAAAGTAAGCAAAGCTGTGCAGAAAAAAAGACAGTAAAATCCATGTCGCATGTGTTCAGCCCGTGTGCAGAAAGAAAAATATGCCAGGTTTAGAGTGAAAGGCACTCACCTACAAGTGTGTCAAAACAGAGGTATTGTCTAATATAAAGCATGGCAGGTTACTTGATCAGAAAACAAAGAGAACATGGTACTGCTGAGTTTGTTACTGTGAAACATCATCCCCCTCTTGTTTATTTGGATTACATGCCTTTTTACCATGGAAGGKTTATGACATTTAACCAGCCCAGGGGCTCAGGGACACAAACCAAAAAGCTGTCTGGGCACTCACAGAAGTGTGAACAATATATTTTGGACTTACACTTGGACTCCATGAAACCACGTTCACGTGTCTCACAGCCAAAGCTTGAATTTMCATGAAGACAGGACAATTCCTGCCCTGCAGCTCCAGCAGACGAGGAGCACATCTATGGGCTGTTACCCTGTGAGGGCACGGGGATGTGACTGCCTGCCATGGCCTGTCTGTACCCCCTGCTCCAGCAGGAACACCCAGGACACACCTGGACATTGCTCTGGCAGGAGAAGACCACAATTAATTAACTTAATTCTGTAGAGACTGTACTTTTCACTACAAACAGGCAGCAGAGTGTAACATAAATGTGTCACACTCTTCTTTCCAATCTATCACCCCCACCWTTTTGATATAAACCTTGAAAAAGACTTTTCTGTAGAGACCCAGCCCTGGCCTGCCATCTAGAGCCACCCTGGGACAGGGCACAGGTGAGCACACCTAAAACCCAAACTCTYCTTTTGGTGACACTTGGTCATCTTCCCCTAAACAGCTTTGTCCATATTCCTGTATTCTCAGTCTTGCATTAAAGCCTGGTGGAATTTGGCATGGCTCTGTTGACTGCTTTATCCTACTGATTGTAGGAATCCTTCATCCTTAACGTGAGGATTAATCAAGGCAGTTATCCTAATATTCTTTACATAGTGCTAGAAATTCCAGGTCAGTTTAGGGAAACCATTTTCATACTGATATTTTGCATAACRGCATATTAACTGAAAAGTAGATACGGAGAGATCATTTTAACTGAAAGTAATTGCTGTGTAACCAAGTTTTCTTTGATGTTGCTCACCACAGTATTTTCAACCACATTATATTTTATGTTCAGCATTGGAAATTATGATGTTTATTAATAATGTTGCTGAATAAAGGTTTAAAAGGAATGTTTTTTTTTTTTCTTTCTGAACATTTTTGACATATCAAACATGTTTTCATCTTGAATTCAGAGATTAAATAAGAAAATTATAAAAAATAAAAATTATAATCATCACGGTGATACAGAAAACTTAATTTTTCTTTCAAAATTAATTATTTGTAATRCTGCAGATTACCTTGATTTCATACAAAGTTGCTTCAACCAGAATAGAGAAGCATTTCAACTACAAATATTCAAAAGGGATATTCCTACATATTTCAAGAGCTTTTTCTGAAATAGAAACCATGAAATCTTATCCTTTCCTACAAATACTACTTTTGATTTCCCCACCCGCTGCACTGCAGTAAATCYAGCTCCAACTCTGAGTCAAGTGTCAGAAGTTTACAGAGAAGCAGATGTTTACAGGACAACTGTTGCTATTTGGAGATACTGTTCCTCCATTCTACAGCAGGACATCAAATAAATCCATTTGCTCGAACTTTCAGCTCATGCTATTGGCTGACATTGCCACAAGAATTTAGGATGAAATGGGTACATTAAGCTCAAAGATGCACAGGAAAGGCAAACAACACAGGCTGAGCTAAAGAACAAAAGCACAAGATCCCAGCTCTTGTCATGGCAATAAGAGCACAAGACACACCCAGAAAAGGAGATTCTAAGTATGRCATAATCTGAGAGTGCAGCAAATGAGAAATCTTGTTTTCTTGGCAGTAATGCAGAGTGGATATAGCATTCCTCACAGAACAGCAGTGCTTTTCTTAAAGCTTTTTTCCCCAATCTCAGCAAATGAAAACAGCAAATGCATTAAGATTATAACAAGCTATGACACTTCATTCACAATAAAGCCTTTCTGTAGAACTGTTATCTTGCATTCATCACCTTTATAACTATAAAATACTAGTTATGACACACCTGAAGTACTAAATGTCTAACCTGTCAAACCTTGGRAAACAYGCACATTTTTTGAAGGTCTTGCTTKAAWTTTWTTTTTTTTTTTAAATTAAGACAAAAACCAAACCAAAACAAACTAAAACAAACTAAAAGTGTATTGTGGTCTGAAGGATTAGTCTCTGTCTCTGGACACAGAGACTAACTTTGCCAATCTTGATTTTTAAACAGGGCAGAGAAYATCCTCAAATGCTTTAACTACAAATGTACAAATAAAACCTGACAGCCTGGATAATTATACAGTAATAACAGCTGYAATGAAAACAATTTAGTGTATTTATTTTTAGAGATTCACCGTTTGGAGAGTGGTAGCAACCAGGTACTCTCCCTGRTAGAGACCAGGCAGCATATTTACAMAACCTGATTCACAATTGTTTATTTTATAATAATCTTTTACTTTCCCACAGGACCCTGTAAAGGGAGGTGATTCATAAGCCCTGCATATCCTGCAGTAAGTGAACTTGAATTCTGCCATTTGTATTTATTGGCTGATCACTTGARAAGCTTACAGCAAACCAAGAAACAAATGCAGAATTTACTGTGCAATTTTAAAGCCCAGGCAGAAAAGAAACTCCTACTGGACAAAGAATTGCCTTCCTCTCCCCCTGTCCTGCCATGAGAGGAATCCTAGATGAACAACCAAGTTAATTTTGTTTTCTAGCAATTTCATTACAAGTCTCTGTGCATACTGTTATGTATTTCCAGACAACATTTTTAAACAAGTGTTAATCCTACTAATTAGTCATAAGCAGGCCAAGCAGGCCTTCTGTCGGTCAAGTGTTACAAAAATTAGCCTGTAAAAGAATTMATTGAAAACCCAGGTCTCTTACCTTTTAGATACATTCTCTGTTTTCGTTATGCTCATGGCCAGATCCCCAAAAACTCCAGGTCTGTACAGATTCAGGTACTTGCATTCACAATCATTTAAAGTATCYCTCTGGAGGAACCAGTGGAATAAAAAACCTTAAGAGAGACTTTTTTTCTGCCATTACAGGTTGGGTTCTGCACAACCTTCTTACCCTAAGTCATCATTTTATGAAGGAATCTGAAATGAGCTGTGATGCCCGAAAAGCACTGGTGTGTAGTTGCTTTTGTGAAATATCTTGCAAGGACTATTAGGGTTCAGACATTCTCCCCACTCTGCCAGACAGTTTTCTTGCTTAAAATACAAACCCTGGGGCACTGCTCTCCCACAAGGATTCGTGCATCGCCAACTCAGCCTGTGCAGCTCCACTTCGATGGAATTTTGCTGCTTTTTGAATARCTTGGAAAATGTGGTGAGGGCTTGTACATATATTAATATGTTGCCCAATACCATCTTTAAAAATGCATAAGTGATCAGATGAAAGAAAACTTGCAATTTATCTACTTGTATCAATATTATATCCCACAGGATATTTTTGGTCTGATTCCAGCTGAACTGCTATACTCTTAACTCCAGTACCTATTCTATCTGGAATTTATCYCCCAATTTCAGTTCTTCCTTACTTCACTTTCCACTTCCTTGAAGAAAGGAAGTCTGTTAGACTAAGTGGCATTTGTTGCTCCTGATGGATTTACCCAGACTCAGGAACAGGRAAAGTCCACACAACTCCCTCATTAGCAATATAAATTCTCCCTAGACAATAAATGCCAACAAAGCTTCTCCATTCTTAAGCWACTTTGGTATCACTTTGTACTCAACTGAGAAAATTAACATAAACATGTCAATCTTATCAAGTGGATGCCTTTTGTCACTTTTTAATATAGAAACTGTATATAACTCTTTTAAATGACTTTTGATCAGAACATAATCAATGACTATGAGGCTCACTGAAGATTTAGACAACTACAAAGGCCATTGCAGTAATTTTAAGTAACACTTATTTTTTCTAGATGTTGTAGTTTATTAAGATCTCTATTATATATTCATTACTAAACATTATAGACTGCTTAGACTTCACACACCATATCTATAAAAAGTYATCACTTAAGCTGTCACACCTGGCTCACTGCAAATTAGTACTCTTAAATCTTTCTGCTCTAGAGCTTATAATTTAAAAAGGTCAATTACTTCCCTAAAGAGGTTTCGTCATTTGTTTTGTATTTTTGAGAATTTCTAAGCTTCGCTGCTTGTTTTTCTCTACACTTATCAGGAGCACTTAAGTTCTTCACTAATCAGCCRTGCACACATGCTCCAGCTATAGAAACCAACATGAGATATAATTTCCATAAGCATCAAGTACAGGTTCACTGCTTCATTGTCCCTCATTTCAGGGCAATGGGATTTGTGGTTCTATTTCACTTTGGTTCCACTGAAAATTCTACCCATGTCCTACAGGAGCCTTTGCTATTTGCTCTTTAAAATAGCATTTCTGTTTTCCATTTTTTTCTGTTCTGCTCCACAAAAATCCACTCCAAACAGATCAATGCTATGTGACCACATGGAGATAGATCTATCAGCAGGATTTCCAGGACAACACGGAAGCTTAGGTTATCAAGCAACAAATGAACAGATGGTCCTGTCATTCCTTATTTCAGAAAAGGTGATTCCAGTGATAACATCTGCTAATAAGCCTTTCTTGAGTATCCTTTAGAAAGTCARCAAGCAATGGTGTTAGAAATGAAAGATCAAATTGGGTCAGACATGCTCTTCTCAAGGTGCACTGTAGCTTTCATAAAGGTAATAGCAAAATGGATTGAATGTTCACTGCACATCAGCTGCTCTGAAAGGACTGAAAGCATGGGAAGGATGCAGCACACGAGATGTGTGCATTACAAGGGGGAAGGAGCTGTCCTATGTGGAATGYTAATCAGCCTGGAAACGTTCCAGGGTTAATTGTTTGGTGTTGTCCCAGCTTTGTCATTTTTTGATCTTTTTAGGTTAAGTTTAAAATATTATTTTTTACTGCTGGAATAACTGAAAGTCCTTAAAAAGACAGAGAGAAAATTGAATTCCAAATTTCTCTGTGAATGTGTTACACTATCAGGCATTTTAATTTTTCTCGATTTGATTGTTATACAAACAAGAGTCTATATCACAAATTCATGGTTGGGAGGAGGTTGGGGGTTTTCCATGATTGGTTTGTTTTGGTTGATTTTTTTTTGTTTGTTTTTTTGTTTCATTTTTGTTTCTTTTCTTCATTATTCAAATAAGACAAAAGCTAGCTATAATACTATTCATTTATTCTCCCATCCAGGAGACAAACCCTAATAGTAAATCATCTCTTCAGCAGAACTCATAATTCAGGACAGCTGGGCCTTTGTTGTCAGGTTACCCTCTGCTGCTTAGGGAAAGAGTCAAAGAATTACCATTGAGAAAAAACGGAGTTCATTTGAAATTTCTGAGAATCTTCCACATAAAGAAGGCTCTTTCAGAGGCTGAAAGAGCCTCTGCTCAGCATTTTCACACATCTTCCACAACAACTACATTTTAATACAGGTTTTTGCAAAGCCAGGATTAGTGTTTGGGCTCATTCAGCAGTAAAAGCTGAACAAATGTACAAAGTTCTGCTGGCCTAAAGATTCTTAAATTCAGCCATGGCCTTCAATTCCAGAACTGAGATGTTTACCATGAAAACCTATCTATCTCTGGCTCCCTRAGCTGCTCAGCTCATGTCAGATAACAAATCTGAGGATGAGCTACCAAAGAAAGATTTGCAAACATTACCAGCACCAGCTACCAATGTATCTACTTCCCAGCACTGGGAAAAGGAAGACAACATTTAGACTGTAATGAACAAAAGATAATGACTACTGCATTGAACAAAAGATAATGACTACTACCCTGTTCCAGCTGTGGTTTACTTTTCTCCAGACAGTGCTGTGCTGTCCTTGTTCATGGAAGAGATACCAGGTAGAGGCTGCGAGTGAGTGCACGTTCTTAGCTGTGCTATTGGCAGTAAATTCAGCTGGTGACTTTGGAGAAGCCATCCTGATCTCTCCCAGCTGAAGCTGAAGTGCCATATCCTCTTGGGAGATTAAAATGAGGACATTTGTGCATTTTAACCAAGGCAGATCAGGGACAGCACTACTGCTCTATGTCAGTACACACCCAGTCATAACTGCAAGGGCCTCTCATATAATGCCTACCATTACCAACTGCTTTTATTGCTTAATTGTTCTCAACGTGTCAGCATTCAATTTTATTTGACAATGAATTGCTCTTATTATAGGGGTGAAGAACCAGCGCTGGATTTCAGTTTTTCTTCTCGGTTTTTTTTTTTTTTTTTTTTTATTATTTGGTTGTCTTTTTTTTTCTAGCCAACCTTCTGTTCTGCTTATGTTGTATGCCAGAGAGAAAGCTAATACAGATATTTCTTCAGAATTATTTTAAATACAAGGGGATGAATTACAAGCTTAATTTTGTTTAGTTACCACGACTTGTGGAGGGTAGGAAGGAAGGCTGCTGAGCTTGTTTGTGAGATCATAAAAACTGAAATGGTAATAAGTAAGCTTATAATCTGCTATTCTCTTTACATAAGATAGTGAAGCCCAGGATGTTCAGCGAGCTGTGAAATACAAACCCCAGCAGATAYAATATCAAAAGAGGCTTTTTAAAAGAACATACTTTCACTTTTCTATAACTGTTTACAGTGCATTCATGTGTTGTRGAAGACAAATAAAAGTATGTAAAACACTGTGTTATTGTTATGCTATACAACTTTAGAAAAAAAAAATTAAAACAGACTACTTTAGAATTCTGTTGCAATACTTTTCCTGAATGTTAATATATTCATGAATATATATGTAAACAGTCAGATATCTTGAACTATTTATAAAATGGTAAYACTTTACTAGGGAAATATCATCTTGATTATATTACCATGAAATGCAATCTGATTAATTTATTTACTTAATAACCTCTTTTGGAATTAGGTGCTTCAATTACAGTCATTACAGTCCAAAACAACAGGTAAATAAAGACAATAAAATACATGGGTCCTAAATCCTCCGTGATTGCCAACTCTAGCTCCCACTCAATGAAATAACTGGAAAGATGTTGATTAGGGATGAGCCCTTCAGACTAGAAAGACGTTCAAACCCTGCCAGAGAGGAAAATCTAGCAAGATAATGCCAAAAGAAACAAATCTCCAAATACCAAGAGCAGCAATTTCCTGACAAGCTCCATGGAGAACTCTCCTAGAGGGCTCCAAAGTCTCTGCAGTCACCCCAGTCCTGTTTCCCCACTGCCCATGTCCCTGCCAGGGGTGCAGAGGGCCCTTCAAACCTTTCTGCTGGGCTTCCAAAGCTCTGTMATCTATTGTGTGCCACAAACTCTGAGCACAAGGCCAAAGAGAGCAGAGAGATYCTTGTGCCTCAGAGAAATGGGCACACAGCTCACAGCCAGGGCAGCACCAGCACCCCTGGCTAAAATGGGAACTGCAGCTGCTCTGGAAGGCAGGGACAGCTCCACACAAACAGTACTCTCTGATCACTCACCTGCTCAAAGCAAAGAATGCTTCCAATTTATCTGAATATGCACAGTCTGAAGTTAATGAAACTAAAAAATGGAAACTGGYTTTTCTAGAGAAGTTGCACAATCTCCTTTCAGAGTTCCCACCTTTCAGTGGATCATCAGTCAGAGACATTGTTTTGAATGAAAAAAAAAAAAGCATAAAGCACTAGATATCTTTTAAGCATTATATGGGACAGCTATATTTATTTCTAATATCCCTGTGTTTTAAAAAAGATAAATTCTTTACCAGCCTATACTAACAACAATATTTATGTTTTGGGGAATTGCACTTTAAAATTTAACTTACTCAGACGTGTAAGAAAATGTGGTTGCTCCTTCTGTTTTATGCTTTGCTATAGACTGATAGGAATAATGAGAGACTTCTGCCTTATTTTTTCCCTTTGTAACTTAAAATTAGCATAAATATCTCCCAGTGTTGCCATTATTTTTAACATGAAATAAATGAAGATGTGTTCAAGCAGGGAGCTTGGAGTAGATGACCACAGTGTTCCCTTCAAATCTCAACCATTCTGTGAATCACTGACACATAACACCAAATGTAAATGCAGCACCAGAGGTAAATTCCTTCATTCTTTCTTAAAATAGATTATAAACATGTAACACTGGGCAATTTTGAGAGACTCCCAAATGAATGACGCATCTTGTAAGATGAAAGACCCAAGTTTGTTTTCTTTCACTCTTAAATTTGTAAAAAAAAAACCCAAACCAGTTCAGCAGGATTCTCAGACTGTGCTCCAAGCTGGCTGTGTCAATACTCTAATGATACTTAATACACTTTTCCACTCAAATTCAGAGCAATGCTGAGGTACTTAGCTGAACTGGGGCCAATATACAATAATCAATAACAGATCTCCTCATCACTRCAGTCCATTAATAACAGAGTACCAGAGGAGGATGGTAAGTACATTACCCTGCTGCTGTGTGTCATTAGCAGATTTAGGTCACAGGAAAATGAAGCATCACAAACTTGGCTACAGCCTAGATCCAGAYCAGAGGAGAAAACACAGCACACCTCCTGCCAGAAAGCATTCTTTGTCTTTAAACAGTTCACCACTCTGGCTAAAATTCCATGGCATGGCCACTCTATTACTGCCCTTTCCAAAAGTTCTTGTCACGACCACATCATGAAATAAAGAGATATCTGTAAGAAGATGTATTTTTGAGTGCAAAGTAAATACTCATAAGGCTTGATTCCAAGCTAGTGAAGAAGATTTAGCCGATACCTCAAAGATCCTTAGGGATCATACAGATCCAAAAATAGATTTGGAAACTACTGATGGCTCCACAATTAAGAATTTAGAACAGGAATTTTAAAAGAACCTGAARGATAGATATCCAACTCAACAGAAAYACATGTATRCTCTGGTAATAGTAGTRATWATAATARAATTCCTACATYTCAAAAAGTTTTTAGACTTTGATGTGGGGAGATTTTAATGCCACCTTATATTGATTAAAATAAACACTTCTAAGGTGCATTCACCACAGCAAAAATTGGAGAATGCTTTAAGTGCAATTTTCCGAGACAAAAAATATTTTAACTGGTAAAAAAACCTTGATATTGCTACTAATAAAATTTAACATATGAAAAACTCCATTAAATTTYGTTTAAAGCATTGTCCTAGTTGTAATAGTTAATTCTCACAAGACTATTCTTAGAAAGGAGAAATAAGACAGGACAACAGGGCATTAGAGTGTTCCTGATTCATTCCAATTCACAGAGTAATGCATCCTGGTTTCCAACATGAGAATCCAATCTACCTGGTGTGTAGCCAAGTTGAAACGAAATCACAGCAGCAGAAAATGGACATTGTCTGTTTCGCTAAACAGAGAAATACTTTAAAAATGGCTTTTCTCTGTTTTCTTAAATAATGTTGGGCTCTATTTATGAAATCCCATATTATGGCAGTACATCCAAGCTATTCACCCCTTTAATTTGACAACTATAGTTTAGTTTGTTCCACATTTACACATTGGAAAGCTATTTTTCACATCTGTGTACTTATAATTGAGATTTACTTTTTTTAGTTTTCTTTCTTAGATTTTAGTAGATTAACCTGTTTGTTGTGATTCATACAGGATAATCAAAATTCATATTGGACAGTGCATACATAAAGAGTGGGTTACCCTGAATTGTAAGAAGTTTTAGGAGAATTCCAGTTTAGATTACAATTCTGTTTATGTAATACTGCAAAGACTTTAGTAATATTAGCAGAAACGAAGTAAAATGATCACATTCTTGGAACTGGACTCAAACTGCCCTCTTGACTGTTCTTCCTGGTTTTAAGTTGATTTTCTGAAGAAAATATTCAAAACCAGTTTTATTTATAGAGTACCATGTAAGAATGTATCACACCCTTATTTTTACAGCAATGAATCAGTAAAACTCTTTTGAAGAATGTTGGGAATGTGGCTTTTCCATGCGACTTTGGCTTCTAAAGGCTTAAGTGCTTTTGTGCATTGCCCCTCTAAGTRTTTGCCATGTAGAAAATACTACAATTTTTAATAACCATCCACTAAAACTGTGCATGCCCATAAACCTGAATTGCCTTTATATTGACCCATCTACTCCGGGTTCACATAGCTCTAAACCTCCTACCCAGGGCTCTTCAAAGTTCTCTCTTTGCYGATTTCCCTGTCCTTTCTGCACGATTAAAATAATAATATCTCTTCAGTACATAAGTTACTTTATTAACAGGTATCAGCAGTCTTTCACTGTACACAGGACAGAGCACAAACACACATTTATCAGTATTTTATGATCTCGCTCTTCAAGTACAAGTGTGGAGTTAGCGCTGAGCAATTTACAACTTCCTGAACTGTGTATTAGTGTATCTAATACATATTTAAGAGCTTGACAGGAGGCATAATTTTGATAAACAAGATCTAAAGATGAACAGAGATGTAATCATATGTTTATTGCAGAATCAACTCGTTCCCACAAAAGCAAATATGTTTGTGTCAGTGAATTCAAGTCAGGATTTACACTTCCTATTTCTGCATACACCTACTGTAAAAGCCAATTTGCTGTATTATGAGGCAGGAGATGAACTGGGGAAGAGCCCTTCCTTTCTAAACCATGTTTCTAGATCTCCATTATTTTTTTACGGCAATGTTAGATTAAATAGGTAGACTAAATGAAAGCAGCTCTAAGAAAATACATTGGATTCTTTATTWGTTCATTTCTTAAATATTACAGTTTTTTCCTGTGCTGCAAGCTGGAAGTCAGTTTCTATATACAATAAGATAAATGTCTGTAATTTAACYACACTATAATAATTAGACAAATATGCTCATTAGATGAATATGCATGCAAACYAAATTCATTCTTATGCAAACCCAGCTCAGCCCCAATAAGATACCATTTATAGAGCAATGCACCCAGAATATCCTGCAATTAGAACACTGAACTTGCTTAATCTTAAACTATCCTATCTTGGGTCACAGAAGAGACTCAAACACTGAAATYCACCTTGAATATTACTACATTACTAGCCCTTTTTATGACCTGACATTTTAACAGCACAATCTAAATGCTATCTGTAAGTATTAGTGAAAGTGTATCCTTGATCTGCACTTATTTTAGTTCACTAAAGGTCCCATTTGTTTTTATTGAGGTTAATGGATCTGTGAATACAGATCCATTAACCTCAGAATTTTTAAATGTTAAATCAGCAGCTTTAAATAAATGTTAACATGAGGCAGCAATTACTGATACTGTAATCCCAACTGGAGGGCAAAGTTTGGAGCATGGACTCATGAGAATATGTTAAACAACCCAAACTCCTTTATTAGTAAGATTTTAAAAAAAACCCCAAACAATATAAAACTGAATAGTCTCTGGAGCTACARGCAATAAAAGCATGTTCCTTAAACAAAAAAATAGAAACATGCAGCATTTAAATGAAGGCTTAGATATCTGCTAATTCATCTGCTATTTTGGCTTTGARCAATTGTCTTGATGCAAAAACTGTGTCTGCAAAGTGATAATTTACACACTCAGCCCATGGTTATTACTTTCAAAATTAACACGTCACAAGCAGGGCTTACGAAAGAAAGTTTGTTGTCTCCCAAATGATGATTATGTAGTGTTTGAACATCTGACATTCTGAAGCRGAGTTTATTGCWGACCAACTATTTGAYATCTAGCAATTACAAAAGGGAAAARCAGCTCTCTGGCAAGTTGGAGCTTTAACATTTGTGAGAACAGCATTGTGCACCTATGTTAGCTATAAGACAGGTCCTTGAACAGTGACCAGGGAGCATCTTACCCCAGATTCCCACTGCTCTCAGCAGAAAAAGAGAAGCAGCTGCCACAAAATGCACCCTCATGATTAAACAGGAGTATTTTAAATTTATTGATGAGGTAGTCTTTAAAGGAATACACCTGCTTTTTAACTACTAGAGATATCATCTTCTTTTTCTGCTAGCAGGATATATTGACTTGATAATAAACCTACAGAGAGTAATGGCTTTTCCTTGAGATCTAGGAGCCAACAGGGTTTTTTACAGTTGTGCAATCTCCTGACTTGCATTTACAATCATGGTCAATGGGACCAGAGCCACATAGAGCCAAGTAATAAATCCATGGATTTTTTCCAGTCCTTATAGAAGAAGACAATGGAAATGAGGAAATGAGGAAATGTCTGTAAACAGTGTAAGAAGTGATCAGGGCTATTCCAGGATGGCACAGGATGGCAYTTGGAGTGTCGTGGATAAGCCAAAACAAGTGTTTATCATGTTAACGTGCTTTCACTACTGCAAATGGTTCCCAGCATAAAAAGGGGAAATAAAGAGAAGCTCACTGTTAACAAATGGCATCTTCACATTCTTCTGTTATACACAATCAACCTGCCTTCTAACACCATCTGTCAGCATTCAGGACTCTCACTTTTGGTTGAATTTGCCTTCATTCCTGAAGGGCAGAGTGGAACTTGTTCAAATGGGAAGGACATTTCCAGGTGAGTTCCTGTGATGYAAACCCATATGTGGTTCCAGAGGTTTGTGCTCTCTGCCTTGGCTATCATTCAGTCTACATAGGAAGAGTTTTGTCTTATTCTGGCTTTCTAATGATTCCCCTCCCAGTCAATCAGGCCAGCAGTAGTTTTTGCATTATATCACCACGTCTTAAGTTTTATTTTTTGTCAGTGAGCTCCATTTCAAAACTGCCCAATAGCCTGCGGTCTCCCACAGTGAAAACTTTTGATTTTATTATTATACAGCAGAAGAGATGAGTCTGGATGAATAAAAACAGTATGCAAGCCACTTGATAATATTGCACAACTTTGCACAGTAGGTCATAACAGGAAAAGTAAATTAATTTTGTGAGCTTCCTGGTGTAGAGCAGAAATTCAGCTATACAAACAACAGTATGATCACAGATTAAAGGCAGCTCTTAGCTTGGTATATATCCTTTGAAGCAAATAATGGTCAGTCCCTATAATGAACACAATGAAGTAATTAAAAAACCCCAACCTACAAAAAGCCTCATTTCCACTTTAACCTTAGAGAGATGAGGCACAGCTACAGCACTTTTCTGAGCACRTGGGCTGCTTTATTCTAGAAGCTCAGGGGCCAGCTGCAGTGTAGAAGAATAATCAGGGGAGGAAGAGACATTTGCAGTTTTGTCTTTCCCATTAGCTGGCCATATGGGGGAACTTCTCCAATTTTCAGTATTTATAAAACAATGTCTGTGTACTAATCTAACAGCTTCATTTTGAAGGAAAGCCTCTATTTAGGAAGTGTTTCCTCCCTTAAGGAAAACAAAAATAGCAAACCACAACACAATCCGTTACTTGCTTTCTAACAATTTGTATAGGAATTCATTCACTGCCTGTCTTGACAGCAGCACASATCTACAAGCTCATGTATCCTGTTACCACCTTATTTACCAGCCTCTCAAGTCGCAGTAAAATCCCTATAATTTCATATTTAACTCACAACCATGAGTAATAAAACATATAATTCTATAAGCACCACTATGAGACAAAAACAGAGCAATAAAGAAGTSAACCCAAATTTCTCCATAGGAACACGTCCTCAACCAAAGATCCACAGGTAAGAGCAAGAGCAGGTTATTAAAAGGACAACACAGCACTCAGACAGCAGAGAAAAAAACACAGTAATTTCAGAATACATTTTATTTAGGTCACCTTTTCCAAAATAAATAATGAAATTTAACATTCAGTTTTTCACAGATTACAGTGACCAACACTGACATAAAATTATGGCTGATATAAAATCTATCCAGTATTGTCTTTGGACATTTAGATAAATACTYGCTTGGCACAGACTGAAACTGGAGCCCCACTCAGCTGAAATCATTTGTGATGGAATTATGTACAAATAAGACCCACTGGAGTAGTCTATATATTGAAACCACACATCATAGTAAGCTGAATATATYTGATGTCAAACCAGTGCCTGCCACACATAATGAAAAAAGAAATAGTAGTTAAAGAAAAAAGTTTGTGTACAGGAAATTACTTCAATCCCCTTTGCATCACCTCCCAGGTTCAGAACAGAGAGTAACACTTGGTTGATAATGAACAAACTAAGTAAATCAAACCTAATACAAAACCACTGGCTGTTCGACATTATCTGTAATTAAAGTTAAACTGGAATGGGAGCAGGTTTCTTCACACAACTCCCTCTCACTTCCCTTCACCCCAATCAACTAAAGCACAGTGCTGAAGTCATCCTCTGACTGGGGATCTTCACGCTGATTAGTAGAAGTCCTAATTATAGAAGATGCTGTAAAATAGGTGCAGTTGTTACCTAGTCCTTATACATGATTTGGGAGAAACTYATCTTACACAAAGTTAAAATGGAGAGATCACAGAACATTCTGAGTTGGAAGGGTCCCACAAGGATCATTGAGTCCARCTGTGARGTGAATACAGGGRTGYRCCCCTCAACTGTGGCATTATGAGCACTGTGCTATAACCAGCTCAACACCACTATTACAGAACATTAAATACAACCCAAAAAAATATCACCAGAGTTTATTATTCAGTACCTGTTGTACTTTATGGGATGAGTTGCAGAGGGGAAAGGGAATCATTATCGATGTTGTTGATGACAGCCCTGTAGATTTCACTTCTCAATCATAAAACYATGGAGTAAAACACTGTCCTGAACCAAAAAAAACCTGATCTGGCAACAGCTCCACAGCCACCAACCACACCATTGCTGTTTTCTCTCCTGAAAGCTGAGTGGATGTCTGATACAGCTGACATTTACTCATTCCAGCAGTGATCTCTCAGGAGGTACTTCACAGAGTTTCTGCTGCATTAAAAGAAGTCTTGAGAAACACACTCAAAGGCAAGCTGGAGAGGATGGAGATGGTATTCCCACACTGATAATAAAGACAGGAGAGAGCATGAACACGTAATCTGATGGAACCACCTGCACTTTCAAATGATGGTGGCTAATTTGCAAAAGGGACTTTTTATTATACTTGTTTCTGGAGATGTTGTTTTGCCAGAAAAGTTTGGAGTATGAGTTCCAACACGTATGGCTGGTGAGGATACTGCTGTGAAAGATATGTGCATTCTGAAAAGTGAATGAAAGCACTGAAAATCAAAGAATATTTATCTATCAAAGAAGGATATGATGATTATGGTTCCCAAACAACATAGATGAATTTATTAAATTTGCAGAGACACTGCAACTGAAAGAGATTGCAAGTCCTCTGGCATTGTGTGTTCATGTCTCATAGTGCTCTCCAGGTAAAATACAAATGACATACAAGAGAAGACAGAGCATCTAACACCTGATTCCCCAGGTGGAAGAAGTAGATCTGTAGTCTCTGCACACTCAGTACCCTGTGTCACCTACAGAATGCCATCTGTCATGGATTCATGGGGGGAATAGCCCCCCAAACCTATTTTTATTTTAGAAATAAACAGTAGGATTTWAGAAATGAAAGACTGAAAAATATTGGGACTGCCAAAATCTACTTTGTAGAACTAGTTGCAACTGTTTGCCTGTATCCTGAGCAAACTTTTTTAATGCCATTGATTTTTTTTATTTTTTTTCAAAGTACTACTAACGACCTAAATAATCAAGTGCAGAGCTAGGAAGCTGAAGGGCATGACTTTTGTGCTTTTTCTCACATAATATATATTAGCATTGCAACTTCAAGTAAATATACCCTCAGTCATACAGAGTTTCAATTGGTTGTATGAATTTGTGGACTATAATGCATAGGAAAGTATGGGCAAGAAATTACAACAGTCAGACTTTCAAATATTTAAAAAAAATAGCAAGCATGAAATGAAATGTCAAAATGAGAACATAAAATTACAATGTAATCCTAATGCAAAATAAAGCATTTTTTCAGAGCAGTCTTTTGATTTGTAGCAAAAAAAGTAACAAAAAATAGACTTAATTTCATGTGCATGTAATCACAAGTTTGATTATTTTTCTAGAGTTATTATTGCATCTTGCTCTGAATCTCTTACAYATATCGGAACTAGCAGCTTGTAATGAATTAAATTTTCATTTTTTCAGAGATCCCAGGGAGGAAAGAAACAGAATTCGTGCTGCTCAAATCTTGCAGGCAAGTGACATCAAGTCTCCTGTGTCACTTCACTCCAGAGGGACTCACAGTTCAATAAGCCACAGGCTCTTCATTATCAAGGTCTGCTACTTTARGGCAGGGATTCACCAGGAAAGTTGGAGCATTCCCATCCAACCCTGTCTCATCTCAGCACTTTTCATCCCAACAGACCTCAGGAGATGTCATTTTTGTCAATTTTATCATTTTCTGTTCAAACTCTGTGATCTGGAACAACAAAACTCTTGAACTGGAAGCTCTTGGAGGGGCTTCCCCCCCCCTCCACTGGGTCATTTTCAGAAACTGTCTTTACCTCTCAAACACAGAGTTTTGTGCTCTGAGGTGAGGAATGTGTGTGAGCTTACACAGAATTGAGATTCTGTGTGGGCAGGGTTCATTATAATACACACACACCTCCTGACCATCAACATGATCAAGTTTACTTACACACACAGTATACATGCATCATGATACATGAAAAAAAAGATTTGTTTTTCATATTAGAAAGTGTAGTGGAATATTTATGACTTTAGATTAGGTCAGGCTTTATTACAAAAATTTCTTAGACATACCAGTATATTTAAATGGATATATAAAAGAAGTTTCTGATAGCATTGAGGATTAGGAAATATAAGCTATATAACGAGCCAAGACTGAAAGGAAAAGAAAGTACAGAAAACTGATTCCATTTAAGAAAGCAAAGGAAATAGACAAAAACCTTACTAAGATTCTTTTTTTGCTGCAGCCGTTTTTTTCCTAGTTCATATGTAAAGCACCTAATCTTTTCAACCCTAGACACAGATCTAATAAAACCATTCAGCTGTGATGCTCTAATTCATAGAGACCGAGACAGATTTGGTAGATGTAGCACTCCAGCTTAACAGGTAATTGGTAGCAAGGATGTTCTGTGCTTTCCTTCTCTGATAGTGTTAAACATGTATTGACAGGATGCCTCTCTGTGCTGCTCTGTGTTTGGCACTTAGGAGAAGTTCAATTAACCAACCTTTCATCTGTCTTTCCACATAAAATACAGCTTTACTTTCCCATGCTAATTGCTAAGTGCAGAGTACTTACTGCCTCCGCGATTCTAAAGCCTGGCTGTTCACTTGGGAGCATTAAGCATGTTCTCTGCTGCAAAGAGCTGGCACAGATAACCTGAATAACTCTTCACWCCAGCTCCTTGTCCTCTCCCTGTGGAAGTTTTTGTCCACGCTGGCTGGAACAAGGAGTGTGCCTAATTTACAGGGCTCCCTGCGCATCTGCACTCAGTGAAGTTAACACATCRTACTTAATCCTGAAAGCATGTGGGTACTCTATTTCCTAGCATGAATTAGATTCCGAAACATTCGTGTTTTATATGAGGATAAAAGCCAAATCATTCTTGTAAGCCAATTAAAAAAAATGTTGTCTCAGTTCTCAGGGGTTAACATGGTTGGGAGCTCAGAAGTGGATACTTCTGGTAGAAATAATGAGTGGATGGCAGACAATGAATTAATAAATTATCTTAATCTGTCTTTGTTTACAAATATACAATCCCTGCAGATGGTTTTGAACAGAAAGGGGTTTTAGTGGCATAATTTAAGCGTACACAAAASTGATTATCAGCCAACACTTCAATCAGCAGTTTCTTCTTGGACAATTCCCTGCATGTCTTTGTTCCTGCAGAGAACAGATTATTCTCTGAACAGCTCCATTTGTATTGCTCTCTGTATGCTTTTGCTCCAAGTTCCAAACTATAGCTAATAACTAATTCTTCAATCACATTCCAGTTTAAAATTTTCTCCAATGCCATGTTTTGCCTGACTAAGAAGAAGAAAGAGTTTTCTAGTTTCAGATTGAGTTTAGCTGATATGGTAGGTAGCATTCTCATTAAAGCACCAGCATCTGAAAACAACTGATGAAATACAGCTTTTTATTTCTATATAAKAAATAGATTCAATAAACATTCCTAACAATGTGGCTCTGGACAAAGAATAATCCTGAAAAAACAAGTGAAATTACTTTCCCAAATTCAGAAATCAGAGGATAAATATAAGAATTCCAGTAATTTATTATTAATGTAAAAAATAAGCTTTTATTTAAATACTTGTATTAAGGGGTTTGTAGCATTCCAGACTGCACTGACTTCAGCTACAGAAGCCACTCGAATTTTCAAGGCTGAGAGTTTTGTGACCCATGGTCAAATTAAGAATGTGACTTGAGGAGCTATACTGAGTACAGGTTTTTTTATATTGTTTGAAAAAGCCCTMGAGGGCTCCTTTTGTTTCCCCTTTTGAGAATATGTAGCTAAAATAAACCAGGCAAACTTAACCCAGATGCATCAAAAAGTACAAAGAGGATGATTCTACTGAGCATGTTACCAAATACAGCAACAAAAGTTTTGAAAAGCACAAAGACCTAGCCATCTACCATGCAAGATGTACAAAAAACATGATTTATGACTAACAAAGCATTTTATTTTTCTCCTCCTTAAAAGAGAGAAGAAAGCTTCCTAAAGTGGTCAAAAAGTCAACAATCACACTATAGACATAATTTTGGTCCTCAAATTTCCAGCATTACAACAACAGAAATATTTTACAGTTATACCAAGTTAGGGAAATCACTAAACTACACCCTTTAAGAAGAGAAAATGTAAAAAAAAATCCCAAAAAAAAAACCCAATAAAACACCTCTCCTGTAAACATATACTCTAAAATAACAAGTCCGGAAGTTAAAAGGACAGAAAAATCAACTTTGTGTTTTGAAATCTCAACTGGTAGATAATTTTTGGAAAGATCACAGAAAAAAATGTTAGGAGAGGCCAAAATGCACTACAGCCTTCAATGTGCCTTACACATTATTTTTAAGGGGAAGAAAACTGTGACAGTGAAATGCAGTTTATAGTTGCATTTAGGTTATAAGTGTAACCTGCTTCCCTGCAGAAAACCTGCAGCAAGACTAAACCACTACTTCTGGTTATGATTATAGAAATTAAATAGAAGCAATGAAATCATTCAAACCTAACACATTTATCAGCTCTTTGCTGACAAAAAAGGAAATAGTATGATCTAATCTTGACTGCAGACTGCTCTACTCCAAAATATTCTCATTTTGCTAAACTACCAGTTGCTTCAACCAATCTTGTCATTATGGCTTAACAGCTTCCATCCATTTAACAACACAAAATAATTTTAACATATTTGTACCTTAGCTATCAAGTGGAGTACTATATGGCATGAACAGTAATTTAGCATGGAAAATCTTTCATGAAACAAGTGACCTATTCTTTGAAAAAGAACATTTTYATCAGCATTTCCTCTTGTCATAGAAACAACTCCATTCATTTTAACAGAAACAGTAGGAGTGAGTTGCATTTGGGTTTTTYTTTTTTTCATTGCCTCYASCCACTAAACTAAGTCAATCTTTTTACAACTCAGTATCACTGAAGTATTAGCCCATGTTCCCTGTTCTTTAATCACCAGATTGAAAGATACCACTTTCAGCTTTTCCAGCATAATTGTCCAGGCTAAGATGCTTTCATTTACATTCCATTTGCATTTAATGCAAGCTAAAAAAAGAAAAAAAAAATGCAGTTCAAGTTGAGTTAAGTATTACATATCCAGCACATTTGCTTAAATTCCAGRTACCTGAAGCACAAGGGGTTAATTGAAGGAGAACAATCCAAACAGATCCCCAGTCCCCAAACATGCCTTTTCTTGCGTCAGACTCTCTATCATCCTTAGCTCTGCTGTTGGTTATTTAAGTAAGWTATTTTCCAAATTATTATGTGGCATAAATCACAAAATTTGTCAGCAAAGGTTGATAAAAAGTGGACAAGGTGAAAAGACTCAAACAGCATACAAAACTACAGATTTCAAAGCTGTGTCTCTTCTCAAAAAGACACTTCTTATGTTGAAATGAAACGAATTTTATAATACTGGTGCTATGGGGAATTGAAAACCTTTTCAAGTGACAGTCTGCTCAATGTGTAAAATCATTCTCATTTGTTAATTCTCTGGATAGAGCAGGAACTAAAGATGGATAGTAATATTTTTGCCCTCAAACAAGAGGGCCTACTCTGTAATATTTGGTCCTGCTCAAACATTTACAGACAGTGCAGAAAAAAAAAATCCAAATTGCTGCCAACTATTTGTTTACCAATTCCTGTTCAGTATCTGAAATTTTCTTCTACTCACAGACCCGATAATAAAATTGAAATTGGTATCAAATGAACTCTACAAAATGACAGTAGCTATCTATTAGCAGTGTATTTTTAACTGCACTATTTTCCTTTCGCCTGTATTTTAGCAATACCATGCTGCATGTGTTTAATTATTTGTTTTGTTTTAAATCAAGACTATATTAGTTTAATTGATTATCCACACACGTATGTTTAGCAGACTAATTTGTTGTGAACTCTTTTGGGGAGATGCATTTGAGGCTCTCTGTCTTGTGATTTGCATGACTACAGAACTGCCTGGAATCAAAGCTTAGAAAAAATATATCAGAATAACTATACAAAGTGGGCTAATTATCCCAAAACTGCAGTATGTATTTTGGCCACCCTTGGAGTTGGAAGAATACTGGATTTCCCAAGACTGTCAACTCCCATTTCAGTACTCCAGTATGTTCCCCACACAGGTAGAAAAAAGATGGAGAGAAATACCAGTTAACCAAGTTCTGGTAGTTAATTAGAAATCTACCAGTTGAATAATGAAACCCCACATCCTTGAGATCCTTCATTATCATACATTTACTGAGAATAATTGAGTTGTCGGAAAATGACTTTTACCTCCTCAGCTTTATTAATGCACCTAAGCRTATTTCAATTTTAACTGTCACTATCCAAAACCAGCATCAAAACAACTCAGCCCAGAATTTAAATCCAGAGCAGAAATGTATTAGATGGATCATGATAGGAAAAATGTAGCATTAGATTAATTAGACAATTATCAGAATTCACAGCTGCTCTCTTTGACAACTGATTGAGTGGCTTTGATTTAATAAGGGATACTTTCTACACAATTTCTACAAATAAAGGTTTATAGAAACATTCATTTCTTTGATGTTTGTCAGGAAAGCAAATAAAAAAGGGACTGCACACTCAAACTAAACCGCTATTCAAGAAGTATGATCAAAAGGTATTTCTTATATCCATGCTTCTCTAATACACTGCATTCAACAATGAATYGAGAATGCTTATGATATCCATTACCTCAAGAGAACTTTTCTTTCTTAAAGATTTATCAAAGACAGAATTKGGCCCAATTTGATTTTGATAGCCAGTATGTTTTTCAAGACAYTGCATTCAACAAAGCAGAAGTTTGGGCAGTACCTTATTAACAAAATATCTGAAAGACAGTAATGAAATGTGAGAATTGGATCCTTACAGTGCAAGGCAGGTGCAAACTGAAATATCCCAGGTCACCACCTGCTCACTGATTCTACTCAAACATATCGGTGAAGTTATGGGATACAAATCCTCACACTTAACACACAGTTGTTTATACAAATCATACTTCTTAAAGTCCAATAGAATCTTGTAAAGAAAAGAAATAGAATGGGATCAGTGCTGTTTATGTCCCTTGGGAAGAACCCTTCCTTTCTCCTCCCAGGGCTGCTCTGCTGGTCCTGCAGCTCTGAGAGCCCAAATCCTGCTCACCTCTCCCCTCCCATCCTCTTCTGCACCCCGAGAGATCCCTCAGGGGATGCAACACTGCAGCTGCCACTGCACGTGGTTTTGAAGGTTTGGACAATGCATCTTTGCTTCTGTAATTTCTATATTCTTATGTAAAAGGCTCACTGAAACTTTTCCTGAAATACTTGAATTTACCTGAAAAAAATACTTGAATTTACCTTAAAAAAGTTTGTGAAGTTTTATTCAGGTGTCAATTAGAGCTTTTTACTCCAAGTTAATTTCCCTTTTATTATGTTCTTGCATTGAGATAAAAAA